>NW_027490805.1:0-46984 GCF_050948175.1 Xylocopa sonorina | reverse complement strand
CATACTTTTGAAGTGAATGCGAGGTTTATATAACACTTCGCAATGAATATTATACCTTATCATGAAACATAGAAATGAGATGCGATATCGCGTTTTAAGAAGCATTAGAACTCTATCCCTACGTTACGTAGACATCTGCAAATGCAATTTCCTTGCAAGGAAGTGTCGCATTTACATTCGTTTGAAGTGTAGTCGAGGAATACATAACACTTCGCAAATCATATTATATCTTACCATGAAACGTAGAAATGAGATGCAATATAGCGTTTTAAGAATCATAAGAACTCTATTGTTACGATACGTAGACATCTGCAAACGCTATTTCCTTGCAAGAAAGTGTCGCATTTATATTCGTTTGAAGTGTAGACGAGGAATACATGACACTTCGCAAATCATATTATATCTTACCATGAAACATAGAAATGAGATGCGATATCGCGTTTTAAGAAGCATTAGAACTCTATTGCTACGATAGGTAGACATCTGCAAACGCTATTTCCTTACAAGGAAGTGTCGCATTTACATTCATTTGAAGAGTAGACGAGGAATACATAACACTTCGCAAATCATATTATATCTTACCATGAAACATAGAAATGAGATGCGATATCGCGTTTTAAGAAGAATTAGAACTTTATTGCTACGATACCTAGACATCTGCAGACGCTATTTCCTAGCAAGGAAGTGTCGCATTTTCATTCATTTGAAGTGTAGACGAGGAACACATGACACTTCGCAAATCATATTATATGTTACCAGGAAACATAGAAATGAGATGCGATATCGCGTTTTAAGAAGCATTAGAAAGCTATTGCTACGATACCTAGACATCTGCAGAATCTATTTCCTAGCAAGGAAGTGTCGCATTTACATTCATTTGAGGTGTAGACGAGGAATACATAACACTTCGCAAATCATATTATATCTTACCATGAAACATTGAAATGAGATGCGATATCGCGTTTTAAGAAGCATTAGAACACTATTGCTACGATAGGTAGACATTTGCAAACGCCATTTCCTTGCAAGTAAGTGTCGCATTTACAATCATTTGAATCGTAGACGAGGAATGCATAGCACTTCGCAATGAATATTATATCTTATCATGAAACATAGATATGAAATGCAATACCTCGTTTTAAGAATCATAAGAACTATATTGCTACGATAGGTAGACATCTGCAAACGCTATTTCCTTACAAGGAAGTGTCGCATTTACATTCATTTGAAGAGTAGACGAGGAATACATAACACTTCGCAAATCATATTATATCTTACCATGAAACATAGAAATGAGATGCGATATCGCGTTTTAAGAAGAATTAGAACTTTATTGCTACGATACCTAGACATCTGCAGACGCTATTTCCTAGCAAGGAAGTGTCGCATTTTCATTCATTTGAATCGTAGACGAGGAATGCATAACACTTCGCAATGAATATTATATCTTATCATGAAACATAGATATGAGATGCAATATCTCGTTTTAGGTTGCTACTGTAACGTCAGGCGTACCGCCTGCCACCCTCCGGCGTCCACCTCATCATCCCCAGCATCCGTATCCGGAGCCCCTGCACACGGGCCACCCGCCGACTCGCCGTCCCTACAGAAGGAGACAAAGGTACGAGAGGGAAGAGGGATGCAGCATGCCGCGCCCACGCGCGATCTCCACACACGAGGGGGAGGACTTCACCCCGTATTACGAGGGCGAGGAGCTCTCCGACACATACTGGGTCGAATCCCCAGCGATCACGAAGCCCTATACGTACTTCTCGTACATGTGGGATTAGAATAAGCACACTACTCATATATGTACATACACACCAACACACACCTAGATTTAAGTAAATATATGTATATATTTTATTCATGCACGGTTATGTTCCGTGCACTCGCGCGCACACTCGACGCTCGCGGCTCACGCTTAACGCGGGCCGCGCCCCACTCCGAACGGCCGCCCCACCACGAGGGCCGAGCGGCCGCCCTACTCCGACCGTCCGCCCCACCGCGAGGGCCCAGCGACTCGCGCGCCGCGCGACCCGAGGAGGTCGCGGACGCGAGATCCGAGAGTCAGTTCGCATCTCATCTCCGAACCGAGGAGTTCTAATCCAGCATCCGAACGATGCACCTCCGATCCGAGCAATAGGCTCATTCGCAACGAGCAATTAGCTCTAATGCATTCGTCTCTATCCATACTCCCATAGCGGAGTCCATTCGATACTTTATACTATTTCTAATTCTCATTGTAATCGCTAGTCAGTAACTTAGAACTTAGTCAAGTGTATTTAGTATAGTGAAATCATAGAATATAGTTTATTTTTACCAGATCCAAAGTATCTTTATTCGAGTTCAAATACAATTCCTTAATTCTACTCCACGGGTACGCTCGCGATTATTCTATTTCTATATCTCATCTGCGATAGTCTTGAGGCTCGACGACTAGAGCGAACCAGCGCTTAGTTGCTCCATCCTCACTTCTACCGTATACAGAATATCTTGCGCCCAGGTTGATCCCGGTAAGCTAGAGCGAACCAACGCTTAGCCGCGCCGTACTCGACCGAAGTTCAAGTATTCTCGACGAGCCTTGCACCTCCGACAAAGCGTACACGACGCGCGGGGAGGAGAGAGTTTATTCGTCGTCTCGCTCGGGAATACGTGGGTGATGCACCAGAATATTCAATTTCCTGCGTTCGAGTCCTGGTTCCTGTGAAGGAGGTTTCTTTCGCCGCACGACCCGTACGAGTCGCCAATCGTCAGGGCCAAACGCCGATACCTGCCAGCCGGAGTCAACCCGCCTGGACGCTTATTCCCGTAGACGTACCTCCGTTCCAGCCGTACGCCGCCGCCATCCCGGTTGCGGATCCAAGGCGTTCCAGGTACCTGGAAAGAGAAATCAGACAGCGGAATCAAGCCTTCGCAAGGTAAGTTTAGTGTTAGTTACCGTTTTATCGAGTCCGAAACGCCAACGAACCCGGTCCGGACGCAATTCGCGTTATTTTCGGGAACGGTTACGACTTTGTGCCACCGTTGCGAGCGCAACCGCACCTCGGGACGTGACACTACCTAAAACGCATTTGAACTCTATTGCTACGATATGTAGACATCTGCAAACGCTATTTCCTTACAAGGAAGTGTCGCATTTACATTCATTTGAAGTGTAGACGAGGAATACATAACTCTTCGCAAATCATAATATATCATACCATGAAACATAGAAATGAGATGCGATATCGCGTTTTAAGAAGCATTAGAACTCTATTGCTACGATAGGTAGACATCTGCAAACGCTATTTCCTTGCAAGGAAGTGTCGCATTTACATTCATTTGATGTGTAGACGAGGAATGCATAACACTTCGCAATGAATATTATATCTTATCATGAAACATAGATATGAGATGCAATATCTTGTTTTAAGAAGCATATGAACTCTATTGCTTCGATTCGTAGCCATCTGCAAACGCTATTTCCTTGCAAGGAAGTGTCGCATTTACATTCATTTGAAGTGTAGACGAGGAATACATAACACTTCGCAAATCATATTATATCTTACCATGAAACATAGAAATGAGATGCGATATGGCGTTTTAAGAAGCATTAGAACTCTATCCCTACGATACGTAAACATCTGCAAACGCTATTTCCTCGCAAGGAAGAGTCGCATTTACTTTCATTTGAAGGGTAGACGAGGAATACATAACACTTTACCATGAATATTATATCCCATCATGCAACATAGAAATGAGATGCGATATCGCGTTTTAAGAAGCATTAGAACTCTATCCCTACGATACGTAAACATCTGCAAATGCCAGTTGCTTGCAAGGAAGTGTCGCATTTACATACTTTTGTAGTGAATGCGAGGTTTATATACCACTTCGCAATGAATATTATACCTTATCATGAAACATAGAAATGAAATACGATATCACGTCTTAAGAAGCATTAGAACTCTATCCCTACGATACGTAGACATCTGCAAATGCTATTTCCTTGCAAGGAAGTGTCGCATTTACATTCGTTTGAAGTGTAGTCGAGGAATACATAACACTTCGCAAATCATATTATATCTTACCATGAAACATAGAAATGAGATGCGATATCGCGTTTTAAGAAGCATTAGAACTCTATTGCTACGATACGTGGACAGCTGCAAACGCTATTTCCTAGCGAGAAAGTGTCGCATTCACATTCATTTGAAGTGTAGACGAGGAATACATAACACTTTACCATGAATATTATATCCCATCATGCAACATAGGAATGAGATGCGATATCGCGTTTTAAGAAGCATTAGAACTCTATCCCTACGATACGTAAACATCTGCAAACGCTATTTCCTAGCAAGGAAGTGTCGCATTTACATTCATTTGAATCGTAGACGAGGAATGCATAACACTTCGCAATGAATATTATATCTTATCATGAAACATAGAAATGAGATGCGATATCGCGTTTTAAGAGGCATTAGAACTCAATCCCTACGATACGTAGAAATCTGCAAACGATATTTCCTAGCAAGGAAGTGTCGCATTTACATTCATTTGAAGTGTAGACGAGGAATGCATAACACTTCGCAAATCATAATATATCATACCATGAAACATAGAAATGAGATGCGATATCGCGTTTTAAGAAGCATTAGAACTCTATTGCTACGATAGGTAGACATCTGCAAACGCTATTTCCTTGCAAGGAAGTGTCGCATTTACATTCATTTGATGTGTAGACGAGGAATACATAACACTTCGCAAATCATATTATATCTTACCATGAAACGTAGAAATGAGATGCGATATCGCGTTTTAAGAAGCATTAGAACACTATTGCTCGATAGGTAGACATTTGCAAACGCCATTTCCTTGCAAGGAAGTGTCGCATTTACATTCATTTGAATCGTAGACGAGGAATGCATAACACTTCGCAATGAATATTATATCTTATCATGAAACATAGATATGAAATGCAATATCTCGTTTTAAGAAGCATTTGAACTCTATTGCTACGATACGTAGACATCTGCAAACGCTATATCCTTGCAAGGAAGTGTCGCATTTACATTCATTTGAAGTGTAGACGAGGAATACATAACACTTCGCAATGAATATTACATCTTATCATGAAACATAGAAATGAGATGCGATATCGCGTTTTAAGAAGCATTAGAACTCTATTGCTACGATACCTAGACATCTGCAGACGCTATTTCCTAGCAAGGAAGTGTCGCATTAACATTCATTTGAAGCGTAGACGAGGAATACATGACACATCGCAAATCATATTATATCTTACCATGAAACATAGAAATGAGATGCGATATCGCGTTCTAAGTAGCATTAGAACTCTATTGCTACGATACCTATATACCTGCAGACGCTATTTCCTAGCAAGGAAGTGTCGCATTTACATTCATTTGTAGTGTAGACGAGGAATACATAACACTTCGCAAATCATATTATATCTTACCATGAAACATAGAAATGAGATGCGATATCGCGTTTTAAGAAGCATTAGAACTCTATTGCTACGATACGTAGACAGCTGCAATCGCTATTTCCTAGCGAGGAAGTGTCGCATTCACATTCATTTGAAGTGTAGACGAGGAATACATAACACTTTACAATGAATATTATATCCCATCATGCAACATAGAAATGAGATGCGATATCGCGTTTTAAGAAGCATTAGAACTCTATCCCTACGATACGTAAACATCTGCAAACGCTATTTCCTCGCAAGGAAGTGTCGCATTTACTTTCATTTGAAGGGTAGACGAGGAATACATAACACTTCGCAATGAATATTACATCTCATCATGGAACATAGTAATGAGATGCGATATCTCGTTTTAAGAAGCATTTGAACTCTATTGCTTCGATACGTAGACATCTGCAAACGCTATTTCCTAGCAAGGAAGTGTCGCATTTACATTCATTTGAAGTGTAGACGAGGAATACATAACACTTTACCATGTATATTATATCCCATCATGCAACATAGAAATGAGATGCGATATCGCGTTTTAAGAAGCATTAGAACTCTATCCCTACGATACGTAAACATCTGCAAATGCCAGTTTCTTGCAAGGAAGTGTCGCATTTACATACTTTTGAAGTGAATGCGAGGTTTATATAACACTTCGCAATGAATATTATACCTTATCATGAAACATAGAAATGAGATGCGATATCGCGTTTTAAGAAGCATTAGAACTCTATCCCTACGTTACGTAGACATCTGCAAATGCAATTTCCTTGCAAGGAAGTGTCGCATTTACATTCGTTTGAAGTGTAGTCGAGGAATACATAACACTTCGCAAATCATATTATATCTTACCATGAAACGTAGAAATGAGATGCAATATAGCGTTTTAAGAATCATAAGAACTCTATTGTTACGATACGTAGACATCTGCAAACGCTATTTCCTTGCAAGAAAGTGTCGCATTTATATTCGTTTGAAGTGTAGACGAGGAATACATGACACTTCGCAAATCATATTATATCTTACCATGAAACATAGAAATGAGATGCGATATCGCGTTTTAAGAAGCATTAGAACTCTATTGCTACGATAGGTAGACATCTGCAAACGCTATTTCCTTACAAGGAAGTGTCGCATTTACATTCATTTGAAGAGTAGACGAGGAATACATAACACTTCGCAAATCATATTATATCTTACCATGAAACATAGAAATGAGATGCGATATCGCGTTTTAAGAAGAATTAGAACTTTATTGCTACGATACCTAGACATCTGCAGACGCTATTTCCTAGCAAGGAAGTGTCGCATTTTCATTCATTTGAAGTGTAGACGAGGAACACATGACACTTCGCAAATCATATTATATGTTACCAGGAAACATAGAAATGAGATGCGATATCGCGTTTTAAGATGCATTAGAAAGCTATTGCTACGATACCTAGACATCTGCAGAATCTATTTCCTAGCAAGGAAGTGTCGCATTTACATTCATTTGAGGTGTAGACGAGGAATACATAACACTTCGCAAATCATATTATATCTTACCATGAAACATTGAAATGAGATGCGATATCGCGTTTTAAGAAGCATTAGAACACTATTGCTACGATAGGTAGACATTTGCAAACGCCATTTCCTTGCAAGTAAGTGTCGCATTTACAATCATTTGAATCGTAGACGAGGAATGCATAGCACTTCGCAATGAATATTATATCTTATCATGAAACATAGATATGAAATGCAATACCTCGTTTTAAGAATCATAAGAACTATATTGCTACGATAGGTAGACATCTGCAAACGCTATTTCCTTACAAGGAAGTGTCGCATTTACATTCATTTGAAGAGTAGACGAGGAATACATAACACTTCGCAAATCATATTATATCTTACCATGAAACATAGAAATGAGATGCGATATCGCGTTTTAAGAAGAATTAGAACTTTATTGCTACGATACCTAGACATCTGCAGACGCTATTTCCTAGCAAGGAAGTGTCGCATTTTCATTCATTTGAATCGTAGACGAGGAATGCATAACACTTCGCAATGAATATTATATCTTATCATGAAACATAGATATGAGATGCAATATCTCGTTTTAGGTTGCTACTGTAACGTCAGGCGTACCGCCTGCCACCCTCCGGCGTCCACCTCATCATCCCCAGCATCCGTATCCGGAGCCCCTGCACACGGGCCACCCGCCGACTCGCCGTCCCTACAGAAGGAGACAAAGGTACGAGAGGGAAGAGGGATGCAGCATGCCGCGCCCACGCGCGATCTCCACACACGAGGGGGAGGACTTCACCCCGTATTACGAGGGCGAGGAGCTCTCCGACACATACTGGGTCGAATCCCCAGCGATCACGAAGCCCTATACGTACTTCTCGTACATGTGGGATTAGAATAAGCACACTACTCATATATGTACATACACACCAACACACACCTAGATTTAAGTAAATATATGTATATATTTTATTCATGCACGGTTATGTTCCGTGCACTCGCGCGCACACTCGACGCTCGCGGCTCACGCTTAACGCGGGCCGCGCCCCACTCCGAACGGCCGCCCCACCACGAGGGCCGAGCGGCCGCCCTACTCCGACCGTCCGCCCCACCGCGAGGGCCCAGCGACTCGCGCGCCGCGCGACCCGAGGAGGTCGCGGACGCGAGATCCGAGAGTCAGTTCGCATCTCATCTCCGAACCGAGGAGTTCTAATCCAGCATCCGAACGATGCACCTCCGATCCGAGCAATAGGCTCATTCGCAACGAGCAATTAGCTCTAATGCATTCGTCTCTATCCATACTCCCATAGCGGAGTCCATTCGATACTTTATACTATTTCTAATTCTCATTGTAATCGCTAGTCAGTAACTTAGAACTTAGTCAAGTGTATTTAGTATAGTGAAATCATAGAATATAGTTTATTTTTACCAGATCCAAAGTATCTTTATTCGAGTTCAAATACAATTCCTTAATTCTACTCCACGGGTACGCTCGCGATTATTCTATTTCTATATCTCATCTGCGATAGTCTTGAGGCTCGACGACTAGAGCGAACCAGCGCTTAGTTGCTCCATCCTCACTTCTACCGTATACAGAATATCTTGCGCCCAGGTTGATCCCGGTAAGCTAGAGCGAACCAACGCTTAGCCGCGCCGTACTCGACCGAAGTTCAAGTATTCTCGACGAGCCTTGCACCTCCGACAAAGCGTACACGACGCGCGGGGAGGAGAGAGTTTATTCGTCGTCTCGCTCGGGAATACGTGGGTGATGCACCAGAATATTCAATTTCCTGCGTTCGAGTCCTGGTTCCTGTGAAGGAGGTTTCTTTCGCCGCACGACCCGTACGAGTCGCCAATCGTCAGGGCCAAACGCCGATACCTGCCAGCCGGAGTCAACCCGCCTGGACGCTTATTCCCGTAGACGTACCTCCGTTCCAGCCGTACGCCGCCGCCATCCCGGTTGCGGATCCAAGGCGTTCCAGGTACCTGGAAAGAGAAATCAGACAGCGGAATCAAGCCTTCGCAAGGTAAGTTTAGTGTTAGTTACCGTTTTATCGAGTCCGAAACGCCAACGAACCCGGTCCGGACGCAATTCGCGTTATTTTCGGGAACGGTTACGACTTTGTGCCACCGTTGCGAGCGCAACCGCACCTCGGGACGTGACACTACCTAAAACGCATTTGAACTCTATTGCTACGATATGTAGACATCTGCAAACGCTATTTCCTTACAAGGAAGTGTCGCATTTACATTCATTTGAAGTGTAGACGAGGAATACATAACTCTTCGCAAATCATAATATATCATACCATGAAACATAGAAATGAGATGCGATATCGCGTTTTAAGAAGCATTAGAACTCTATTGCTACGATAGGTAGACATCTGCAAACGCTATTTCCTTGCAAGGAAGTGTCGCATTTACATTCATTTGATGTGTAGACGAGGAATGCATAACACTTCGCAATGAATATTATATCTTATCATGAAACATAGATATGAGATGCAATATCTTGTTTTAAGAAGCATATGAACTCTATTGCTTCGATTCGTAGCCATCTGCAAACGCTATTTCCTTGCAAGGAAGTGTCGCATTTACATTCATTTGAAGTGTAGACGAGGAATACATAACACTTCGCAAATCATATTATATCTTACCATGAAACATAGAAATGAGATGCGATATGGCGTTTTAAGAAGCATTAGAACTCTATCCCTACGATACGTAAACATCTGCAAACGCTATTTCCTCGCAAGGAAGAGTCGCATTTACTTTCATTTGAAGGGTAGACGAGGAATACATAACACTTTACCATGAATATTATATCCCATCATGCAACATAGAAATGAGATGCGATATCGCGTTTTAAGAAGCATTAGAACTCTATCCCTACGATACGTAAACATCTGCAAATGCCAGTTGCTTGCAAGGAAGTGTCGCATTTACATACTTTTGTAGTGAATGCGAGGTTTATATACCACTTCGCAATGAATATTATACCTTATCATGAAACATAGAAATGAAATACGATATCACGTCTTAAGAAGCATTAGAACTCTATCCCTACGATACGTAGACATCTGCAAATGCTATTTCCTTGCAAGGAAGTGTCGCATTTACATTCGTTTGAAGTGTAGTCGAGGAATACATAACACTTCGCAAATCATATTATATCTTACCATGAAACATAGAAATGAGATGCGATATCGCGTTTTAAGAAGCATTAGAACTCTATTGCTACGATACGTGGACAGCTGCAAACGCTATTTCCTAGCGAGGAAGTGTCGCATTCACATTCATTTGAAGTGTAGACGAGGAATACATAACACTTTACCATGAATATTATATCCCATCATGCAACATAGGAATGAGATGCGATATCGCGTTTTAAGAAGCATTAGAACTCTATCCCTACGATACGTAAACATCTGCAAACGCTATTTCCTAGCAAGGAAGTGTCGCATTTACATTCATTTGAATCGTAGACGAGGAATGCATAACACTTCGCAATGAATATTATATCTTATCATGAAACATAGAAATGAGATGCGATATCGCGTTTTAAGAGGCATTAGAACTCAATCCCTACGATACGTAGAAATCTGCAAACGATATTTCCTAGCAAGGAAGTGTCGCATTTACATTCATTTGAAGTGTAGACGAGGAATGCATAACACTTCGCAAATCATAATATATCATACCATGAAACATAGAAATGAGATGCGATATCGCGTTTTAAGAAGCATTAGAACTCTATTGCTACGATAGGTAGACATCTGCAAACGCTATTTCCTTGCAAGGAAGTGTCGCATTTACATTCATTTGATGTGTAGACGAGGAATACATAACACTTCGCAAATCATATTATATCTTACCATGAAACGTAGAAATGAGATGCGATATCGCGTTTTAAGAAGCATTAGAACACTATTGCTCGATAGGTAGACATTTGCAAACGCCATTTCCTTGCAAGGAAGTGTCGCATTTACATTCATTTGAATCGTAGACGAGGAATGCATAACACTTCGCAATGAATATTATATCTTATCATGAAACATAGATATGAAATGCAATATCTCGTTTTAAGAAGCATTTGAACTCTATTGCTACGATACGTAGACATCTGCAAACGCTATATCCTTGCAAGGAAGTGTCGCATTTACATTCATTTGAAGTGTAGACGAGGAATACATAACACTTCGCAATGAATATTACATCTTATCATGAAACATAGAAATGAGATGCGATATCGCGTTTTAAGAAGCATTAGAACTCTATTGCTACGATACCTAGACATCTGCAGACGCTATTTCCTAGCAAGGAAGTGTCGCATTAACATTCATTTGAAGCGTAGACGAGGAATACATGACACATCGCAAATCATATTATATCTTACCATGAAACATAGAAATGAGATGCGATATCGCGTTCTAAGTAGCATTAGAACTCTATTGCTACGATACCTATATACCTGCAGACGCTATTTCCTAGCAAGGAAGTGTCGCATTTACATTCATTTGTAGTGTAGACGAGGAATACATAACACTTCGCAAATCATATTATATCTTACCATGAAACATAGAAATGAGATGCGATATCGCGTTTTAAGAAGCATTAGAACTCTATTGCTACGATACGTAGACAGCTGCAATCGCTATTTCCTAGCGAGGAAGTGTCGCATTCACATTCATTTGAAGTGTAGACGAGGAATACATAACACTTTACAATGAATATTATATCCCATCATGCAACATAGAAATGAGATGCGATATCGCGTTTTAAGAAGCATTAGAACTCTATCCCTACGATACGTAAACATCTGCAAACGCTATTTCCTCGCAAGGAAGTGTCGCATTTACTTTCATTTGAAGGGTAGACGAGGAATACATAACACTTCGCAATGAATATTACATCTCATCATGGAACATAGTAATGAGATGCGATATCTCGTTTTAAGAAGCATTTGAACTCTATTGCTTCGATACGTAGACATCTGCAAACGCTATTTCCTAGCAAGGAAGTGTCGCATTTACATTCATTTGAAGTGTAGACGAGGAATACATAACACTTTACCATGTATATTATATCCCATCATGCAACATAGAAATGAGATGCGATATCGCGTTTTAAGAAGCATTAGAACTCTATCCCTACGATACGTAAACATCTGCAAATGCCAGTTTCTTGCAAGGAAGTGTCGCATTTACATACTTTTGAAGTGAATGCGAGGTTTATATAACACTTCGCAATGAATATTATATCTTACCATGAAACATTGAAATGAGATGCGATATCGCGTTTTAAGAAGCATTAGAACACTATTGCTACGATAGGTAGACATTTGCAAACGCCATTTCCTTGCAAGTAAGTGTCGCATTTACAATCATTTGAATCGTAGACGAGGAATGCATAGCACTTCGCAATGAATATTATATCTTATCATGAAACATAGATATGAAAATGCAATACCTCGTTTTAAGAATCATAAGAACTATATTGCTACGATAGGTAGACATCTGCAAACGCTATTTCCTTACAAGGAAGTGTCGCATTTACATTCATTTGAAGAGTAGACGAGGAATACATAACACTTCGCAAATCATATTATATCTTACCATGAAACATAGAAATGAGATGCGATATCGCGTTTTAAGAAGAATTAGAACTTTATTGCTACGATACCTAGACATCTGCAGACGCTATTTCCTAGCAAGGAAGTGTCGCATTTTCATTCATTTGAATCGTAGACGAGGAATGCATAACACTTCGCAATGAATATTATATCTTATCATGAAACATAGATATGAGATGCAATATCTCGTTTTAGGTTGCTACTGTAACGTCAGGCGTACCGCCTGCCACCCTCCGGCGTCCACCTCATCATCCCCAGCATCCGTATCCGGAGCCCCTGCACACGGGCCACCCGCCGACTCGCCGTCCCTACAGAAGGAGACAAAGGTACGAGAGGGAAGAGGGATGCAGCATGCCGCGCCCACGCGCGATCTCCACACACGAGGGGGAGGACTTCACCCCGTATTACGAGGGCGAGGAGCTCTCCGACACATACTGGGTCGAATCCCCAGCGATCACGAAGCCCTATACGTACTTCTCGTACATGTGGGATTAGAATAAGCACACTACTCATATATGTACATACACACCAACACACACCTAGATTTAAGTAAATATATGTATATATTTTATTCATGCACGGTTATGTTCCGTGCACTCGCGCGCACACTCGACGCTCGCGGCTCACGCTTAACGCGGGCCGCGCCCCACTCCGAACGGCCGCCCCACCACGAGGGCCGAGCGGCCGCCCTACTCCGACCGTCCGCCCCACCGCGAGGGCCCAGCGACTCGCGCGCCGCGCGACCCGAGGAGGTCGCGGACGCGAGATCCGAGAGTCAGTTCGCATCTCATCTCCGAACCGAGGAGTTCTAATCCAGCATCCCGAACGATGCACCTCCGATCCGAGCAATAGGCTCATTCGCAACGAGCAATTAGCTCTAATGCATTCGTCTCTATCCATACTCCCATAGCGGAGTCCATTCGATACTTTATACTATTTCTAATTCTCATTGTAATCGCTAGTCAGTAACTTAGAACTTAGTCAAGTGTATTTAGTATAGTGAAATCATAGAATATAGTTTATTTTTACCAGATCCAAAGTATCTTTATTCGAGTTCAAATACAATTCCTTAATTCTACTCCACGGGTACGCTCGCGATTATTCTATTTCTATATCTCATCTGCGATAGTCTTGAGGCTCGACGACTAGAGCGAACCAGCGCTTAGTTGCTCCATCCTCACTTCTACCGTATACAGAATATCTTGCGCCCAGGTTGATCCCGGTAAGCTAGAGCGAACCAACGCTTAGCCGCGCCGTACTCGACCGAAGTTCAAGTATTCTCGACGAGCCTTGCACCTCCGACAAAGCGTACACGACGCGCGGGGAGGAGAGAGTTTATTCGTCGTCTCGCTCGGGAATACGTGGGTGATGCACCAGAATATTCAATTTCCTGCGTTCGAGTCCTGGTTCCTGTGAAGGAGGTTTCTTTCGCCGCACGACCCGTACGAGTCGCCAATCGTCAGGGCCAAACGCCGATACCTGCCAGCCGGAGTCAACCCGCCTGGACGCTTATTCCCGTAGACGTACCTCCGTTCCAGCCGTACGCCGCCGCCATCCCGGTTGCGGATCCAAGGCGTTCCAGGTACCTGGAAAGAGAAATCAGACAGCGGAATCAAGCCTTCGCAAGGTAAGTTTAGTGTTAGTTACCGTTTTATCGAGTCCGAAACGCCAACGAACCCGGTCCGGACGCAATTCGTTATTTTCGGGAACGGTTACGACTTTGTGCCACCGTTGCGAGCGCAACCGCACCTCGGGACGTGACACTACCTAAAACGCATTTGAACTCTATTGCTACGATATGTAGACATCTGCAAACGCTATTTCCTTACAAGGAAGTGTCGCATTTACATTCATTTGAAGTGTAGACGAGGAATACATAACTCTTCGCAAATCATAATATATCATACCATGAAACATAGAAATGAGATGCGATATCGCGTTTTAAGAAGCATTAGAACTCTATTGCATCGATACGTAAACAATGGCAAACGCTATTTCCTAGCAAGGAAGTGTCGCATTTACATTCTTCTGAAGAGAATACGAGGTATACATAACACTTTACAATGAATATTATATCCTATCATGCAACATAGGAATGAGATGCGATATCGCGTTTTAAGAAGCATTAGAACTCTATCCCTACGATACGTAAACATCTGCAAACGCTATTTCCTAGCAAGGAAGTGTCGCATTTACATTCATTTGAATCGTAGACGAGGAATGCATAACACTTCGCAATGAATATTATATCTTATCATGAAACATAGAAATGAGATGCGATATCGCGTTTTAAGAGGCATTAGAACTCAGTCCCTACGATACGTAGACATCTGCAAACGCTATTTCCTAGCAAGGAAGTGTCGCATTTACATTCATTTGAAGTGTAGACGAGGAATACATAACTCTTCGCAAATCATAATATATCATACCATGAAACATAGAAATGAGATGCGATATCGCGTTTTAAGAAGCATTAGAACTCTATTGCTACGATAGGTAGACATCTGCAAACGCTATTTCCTTGCAAGGAAGTGTCGCATTTACATTCATTTGAATCGTAAACGAGGAATGCATAACACTTCGCAATGAATATTATATCTTATCATGAAACATAGATATGAAATGCAATATCTCGTTTTAAGAAGCATTTGAACTCTATTGCTTTGATACGTAGACATCTGCAAACGCTATTTCCTTGCACGGAAGTGTCGCATTTACATTCATTTGAAGTGTAGACGAGGAATACATAACACTTCGCAAATCATATTATATCTTACCATGAAACATAGAAATGAGATGCGATATCGCGTTTTAAGAAGCATTAGAACTCTATTGCTACGATACCTAGACATCTGCAGACGCTATTTCCTAGCAAGGAAGTGTCGCAATTACATTCATTTGAAGTGTAGACGAGGAATACATAACACTTCGCAAATCATATTATATCTTACCATGAAACATAGAAATGAGATGCGATATCGCGTTTTAAGAGGCATTAGAGCTCTATTGCTACGATACGTAGACATCTGCAAACGCTATTTCCTTGGAAGGAAGTGTCGCATTTACATTCATTTGAAGTGTAGACGAGGAATACAGGACACTTCGAAAATCATATTATATCTTACCATGAAACATAGAAATGAGATGCGATATCGCGTTTTAAGGAGCATTAGAAAGCTATTGCTACGATACGTAGACATCTGCAAACGCTATTTCCTTGCAAGGAAGTGTCGCATTTACTTTCATTTGAATCGTAGACGAGGAATGCATAACACTTCGCAATGAATAATATATCATACCATGAAACATAGAAATGAGATGCGATATCGCGTTTTAAGAAGCATTAGAACTCTATTGCTGCGATACCTAGACATCTGCAGACGCTATTTCCTAGCAAGGTAGTGTCGCATTTACATTCATTTGAAGTGTAGACGAGGATACATAACACTTCGCAAATCATATTATATCTTACCATGAAACATAGAAATGAGATACGATATCGCGTTTTAAGAATCATAAGAACTCTATTGCTACGATACGCAGACATCTGCAAACGCTATTTCGTTGCAAGTAAGTGTCGCATTTACATTCATTTGAAGTGTAGACGAGGAATACATGACACTTCGCAAATCATATTATATCTTACCATGAAACATAGAACTGAGATGCGGTATCGCGTTTTAAGAAGCATTAGAACACTATTGCTGCGATAGGTAGACATTTGCAAACGCTATTTCCTTGCAAGGCAGTTTCGCATTTATATGCATTTGAAGTGTAGACGAGGAATGCATAACACTTCGCAATGAATATTATATCTTACCATGAAATATAGAAATGAGATGCGATATCGCGTTTTAAGAATCATAAGAACTCTATTGCTACGATACGCAGACATCTGCAAACGCTATTTCGTTGCAAGTAAGTGTCGCATTTACATTCATTTGAAGTGTAGACGAGGAATACATGACACTTCGCAAATCATATTATATCTTACCATGAAACATAGAACTGAGATGCGGTATCGCGTTTTAAGAAGCATTAGAGCACTATTGCTGCGATAGGTAGACATTTGCAAACGCTATTTCCTTGCAAGGCAGTTTCGCATTTATATGCATTTGAAGTGTAGACGAGGAATGCATAACACTTCGCAATGAATATTATATCTTACCATGAAATATAGAAATGAGATGCGATATCGCGTTTTAAGAAGCATTAGAACTCTATTGCTACGATACCTGGACATCTACAGACGCTATTTCCTATCAGTGAAGTATGGCATTTTCATTCATTTGAAGTGTAAGCGAGGAATACATGACACTTCGCAAATCATATTATATCTTACCATGAAACATAGAAATGAGATGCGATATCGCGTTTTAAGAAGCATTGGAAATCTATTGCTACGATACGTAGACATCTGCAAACGCTATTTCCTAGCGAGGAAGTATGGCATTTTCATTCATTTGAAGTGTAGACGAGGAATACATAACACTTCGCAAATCATATTATATCTTACCATGAAACATAGAAATGAGATGCGATATCGCGTTTTAAGAATCACAAGAACTCTGTTGCTACGGTACGTAGACATCTGCAAAAGCTATTTCCTTGCAAGGAAGTGTCGCATTTACATTCATTTGAAGTTTAGACGAGGAATACATGATACTTCGCAAATCATATTATATCTTACCATGAAACATAGAAATGAGATGCTAAATCGCGTTTTAAGAATCATAAGAACTCTATTGCTACGATACGTAGACATCTGCAAACGCTATTTCCTTGCAAGTAATTGTCGCATTTACATTCATTTGAAGTGTAGACGAGGAATACATATCACTTCGCAAATCATAATATATCTTACCATGAAACATAGGAATGAGATGCGATATCGCGTTTTAAGAAGCATTAGAACACTATTGCTACGATAGGTAGACATTTGCAAACGCTATTTCCTTGCAAGGAAGTGTCGCATTCACATTCATTTGAAGTGTAGACGAGGAATACATAACACTTCGCAAATCATATTATATCTTACCATGAAACATAGAAATGAGATGCGATATCGCGTTTTAAGAATCACAAGAACTCTGTTGCTACGGTACGTAGACATCTGCAAACGCTATTTCCTTGCAAGGAAGTGTCGCATTTACATTCATTTGAAGTGTAGACGAGGAATACATAACACTTCGCAAATCATATTATATCTTGCCATGAAATATACAGATGAGATGCGATATCGCGTTTTAAGAAGCATTAGAGCACTATTGCTACGATAGGTAGACATTCGCAAACGCTATTTCCTTGCAAGGAAGTGTCGCATTTACATTCATTTGAAGTGTAGACGAGGAATACATAACACTTCGCAAATCATATTATATCTTACCATGAAACATAGAAATGAGATGCGATATCGCGTTTTAAGAATCATAAGAACTCTATTGCTACGATACGTAGACATCTGCAAACGCTATTTCCTTGCAAGTAAGTGTCGCATTTACATTCATTTGAAGTGTAGACGGGGAATACATAACACTTCGCAAATCATATTATATCTTGCCATGAAATATTGAGATGAGATGCGATATCGCGTTTTAAGAAGCATTAGAACACTATTGCTACGATAGGTAGACATTCGCAAACGCTATTTCCTTGCAAGGAAGTGTCGCATTTACATTCATTTGAAGTGTAGACGGGGAATACATAACACTTCGCAAATCATATTATATCTTGCCATGAAATATAGAGATGAGATGCGATATCGCGTTTTAAGAAGCATTAGAACACTATTGCTACGATAGGTAGACATCTGCAAACGCTATTTCCTAGCGAGGAAGTGTCGCATTCACATTCATTTGAAGTGTAGACGAGGAATACATAACACTTCGCAAATCATATTATATCTTACCATGAAACATAGAAATGTGATGCGATATCGCGTTTTAAGAATCATAAGAACTCTTTTGCTACGATACGTAGACATCTGCAAACGCTATTTCCTTGCAAGTAAGTGTCGCATTTACATTTATTTGAAGTGCAGACGAGGAATACATAACACTTCGCAAATCATAATATATCTTACCATGAAACATAGGAATGAGATGCGATATCGCGTTTTAAGAAGCATTAGAACACTATTGCTACGATGGGTAGACATTCGCAAACGCTATTTCCTTGCAAGGAAGTGTCGCATTCACATTCATTTGAATCGTAGACGAGGAATGCATAACACTTCGCAATGAATATTATATCTTATCATGAAACATAGATATGAGATGCAATATCTCGTTTTAAGAAGCATTTGAACTCTATTGCTTCGATACGTAGACATCTGCAAACGCTATTTCCTTGCAAGGAAGTGTCGCATTTACATTCATTTGAAGTGTAGACGAGGAATACATGACACTTCGCAAATCATATTATATCTTACCATGAAACATAGAAATGAGATGCGATATCGCGTTTTAAGAAGCATTGGAAATCTATTGCTACGATACGTAGACATCTGCAAACGCTATTTCCTAGCGAGGAACTGTCGCATTTACATTCATTTGAATCGTAGACGAGGAATGCATAACACTTCGCAAATCATATTATATCTTACCATGAAACATAGAAATGAGATGCGATATCGCGTTTTAAGCAGCATTAGAACACTATTGCTACGATAGATAGACATTCGCAAACGCTATTTCCTTGCAAGGAAGTGTCGCATTTACATTCATTTGAAGTGTAGACGAGGTATACATGACACTTCGCAATTCATATTATATCTTACCATGAAACATAGAAATGAGATGCGATATCGCGTTTTAAGAAGCATTAGAACTCTATTGCTACGATACCTGGACATCTGCAGACGCTATTTCCTATCAGGGAAGTATGGCATTTTCATTCATTTGAAGTGTAGGCGAGGAATACATGACACTTCGCAAATCATATTATATCTTACCATGAAACATAGAAATGAGATGCGATATCGCGTTTTAAGAAGGATTGGCAATCTATTGCTACGATACGTAGACATCTGCTAACGCCATTTCCTAGCGAGGAAGTCTCGCATTCACATTCAGTTGAAGTGTAGACGAGGAATACATGATACTTCGCAAATCATATTATATCTTACCATGAAACATAGAAATGAGATGCGATATCGCATTTTAAGAAGCATTGGAAACCTATTGCTACAATACGTAGACATCTGCAAACGCTATTTCCTAGCGAGGAAGTGTCGCATTCACATTCATTTGAAGTGTAGACGAGGAATACATAACACTTCGCAAATCATATTATATCTTACCATGAAACATAGAAATGAGTTGCGATATCGCGTTTTAAGAAGCATTAGAAATCTATTGCTACGATACGCAGACATCTGCAAACGCTATTTCCTAGCGAGGAAGTGTCGCATTTACATTCATTTGAAGTTTAGACGAGGAATACATGATACTTCGCAAATCATATTATATCTTACCATGAAACATAGAAATGAGATGCTAAATCGCGTTTTAAGAATCATAAGAACTCTATTGCTACGATACGTAGACATCTGCAAACGCTATTTCCTTGCAAGTAATTGTCGCATTTACATTCATTTGAAGTGTAGACGAGGAATACATATCACTTCGCAAATCATAATATATCTCACCATGAAACATAGGAATGAGATGCGATATCGCGTTTTAAGAAGCATTAGAACACTATTGCTACGATAGATAGACATTCGCAAACGCTATTTCCTTGCAAGGAAGTGTCGCATTTACATTCATTTGAAGTGTAGACGAGGTATACATGACACTTCGCAATTCATATTATATCTTACCATGAAACATAGAAATGAGATGCGATATCGCGTTTTAAGAAGCATTAGAACTCTATTGCTACGATACCTGGACATCTGCAGACGCTATTTCCTATCAGGGAAGTATGGCATTTTCATTCATTTGAAGTGTAGGCGAGGAATACATGACACTTCGCAAATCATATTATATCTTACCATGAAACATAGAAATGAGATGCGATATCGCGTTTTAAGAAGGATTGGCAATCTATTGCTACGATACGTAGACATCTGCTAACGCCATTTCCTAGCGAGGAAGTCTCGCATTCACATTCAGTTGAAGTGTAGACGAGGAATACATGATACTTCGCAAATCATATTATATCTTACCATGAAACATAGAAATGAGATGCGATATCGCGTTTTAAGAAGCATTAGACCTCTATTGCTACGATACCTAGACATCTGCAGACGCTATTTCCTAGCAAGGAAGTGTCGCATTTACATTCATTTGAAGTGTAGACGAGGAATACGTGACACTTCGCAAATCATATTATATCTTACCATGAAACATAGAAATGAGATGCGATATCGCATTTTAAGAAGCATTGGAAACCTATTGCTACAATACGTAGACATCTGCAAACGCTATTTCCTAGCGAGGAAGTGTCGCATTCACATTCATTTGAAGTGTAGACGAGGAATACATAACACTTCGCAAATCATATTATATCTTACCATGAAACATAGAAATGAGTTGCGATATCGCGTTTTAAGAAGCATTAGAAATCTATTGCTACGATACGCAGACATCTGCAAACGCTATTTCCTAGCGAGGAAGTGTCGCATTTACATTCATTTGAAGTTTAGACGAGGAATACATGATACTTCGCAAATCATATTATATCTTACCATGAAACATAGAAATGAGATGCTAAATCGCGTTTTAAGAATCATAAGAACTCTATTGCTACGATACGTAGACATCTGCAAACGCTATTTCCTTGCAAGTAATTGTCGCATTTACATTCATTTGAAGTGTAGACGAGGAATACATATCACTTCGCAAATCATAATATATCTCACCATGAAACATAGGAATGAGATGCGATATCGCGTTTTAAGAAGCATTAGAACACTATTGCTACGATAGGTAGACATTCGCAAACGCTATTTCCTTGCAAGGAAGTGTCGCATTCACATTCATTTGAAGTGTAGACGAGGAATACATAACACTTCGCAAATCATATTATATCTTACCATGAAACATAGAAATGAGATGCGATATCGCGTTTTAAGAATCACAAGAACTCTGTTGCTACGGTACGTAGACATCTGCAAACGCTATTTCCTTGCAAGGAAGTGTCGCATTTACATTCATTTGAAGTGTAGACGAGGAATACATAACACTTCGCAAATCATATTATATCTTGCCATGAAACATAGAGATGAGATGCGATATCGCGTTTTAAGAAGCATTAGAACACTATTGCTACGATAGGTAGACATTCGCAAACGCTATTTCCTTGCAAGGAAGTGTCGTATTTACATTCATTTGAAGTGTAGACGAGGAATACATAACACTTCGCAAATCATATTATATCTTACCATGAAACATAGAAATGAGATGCGATATCGCGTTTTAAGAATCATAAGAACTCTATTGCTACGATACGTAGACATCTGCAAACGCTATTTCCTTGCAAGTAAGTGTCGCATTTACATTCATTTGAAGTGTAGACGGGGAATACATAACACTTCGCAAATCATATTATATCTTGCCATGAAATATAGAGATGAGATGCGATATCGCGTTTTAAGAAGCATTAGAACACTATTGCTACGATAGGTAGACATTCGCAAACGCTATTTCCTTGCAAGGAAGTGTCGCATATACATTCATTTGAAGTGTAGACGGGGAATACATAACACTTCGCAAATCATATTATATCTTGCCAAGAAATATAGAGATGAGATGCGATATCGCGTTTTAAGAAGCATTAGAACACTATTGCTACGATAGGTAGACATTCGCAAACGCTATTTCCTTGCAAGGAAGTGTAGCATTTACATTCATTTGAAGTGTAGACGAGGAATACATAACACTTCGCAAATCATTTTATATCTTACCATGAAACATAGAAATGAGATGCGATATCGCGTTTTAAGAATCATAAGAACTCTATTGCTACGATACGTAGACATCTGCAAACGCTATTTCCTTGCAAGGAAGTGTCGCATTTACATTCATTTGAAGTGTAGACGAGGTATACATGACACTTCGCAATTCATATTATATCTTACCATGAAACATAGAAATGAGATGCGATATCGCGTTTTAAGAAGCATTAGAACTCTATTGCTACGATACCTGGACATCTGAAGATGCTATTTCCTATCAGGGAAGTATGGCATTTTCATTCATTCGAAGTGTAGGCGAGGAATACATGACACTTCGCAAATCATATTATATCTTACCATGAAACATAGAAATGAGATGCGATATCGCGTTTTAAGAAGGATTGGCAATCTATTGCTACGATACGTAGACATCTGCTAACGCTATTTCCTAGCGAGGAAGTGTCGCATTCACATTCATTTGAAGTGTAGACGAGGAATACATGATACTTCGCAAATCATATTATATCTTACCATGAAACATAGAAATGAGATGCGATATCGCGTTTTAAGAAACATAAGAACTCTATTGCTACGATACGTAGACATCTGCAAACGCTATTTCCTTGCAAGTAATTGTCGCATTTACATTCATTTGAAGTGTAGACGAGGAATACATATCACTTCGCAAATCATAATATATCTTACCATGAAACATAGGAATGAGATGCGATATCGCGTTTCAAGAAGCATTAGAACACTATTGCTAGGATAGATAGACATTCGCAAACGCTATTTCCTTGCAAGGAAGTGTCGCATTCACATTCATTTGAAGTGTAGACGAGGAATACATAACACTTCGCAAATCATATAATATCTTGCCATGAAATATAGAGATGAGATGCGATATCGCGTTTTAAGAAGCATTACAACACTATTGCTACGATAGGTAGACATTCGCAAACGCTATTTCCTTGCAAGGAAGTGTCGCAATCACATTCATTTGAAGTGTAGACGAGGAATACATGATACTTCGCAAATCATATTATATCTTACCATGAAATATAGAGATGAGATGCGATATTGCGTTTTAAGAAGCATTAGAACACTATTGCTACGATAGGTAGACATTCGCAAACGCTATTTCCTTGCAAGGAAGTGTCGCATTTACATTCATTTGAAGTGTAGACGAGGAATACATAACACTTCGCAAATCATATTGTATCTTACCATGAAACATAGAAATGAGATGCGATATCGCGTTTTAAGAAGCATTAGAACTCTATTGCTACGATACCTGGACATCTGCAGACGCTATTTCCTATCAGGGAAGTATGGCATTTTCATTCATTTGAAGTGTAGGCGAGGAATACATGACACTTCGCAAATCATATTATATCTTACCATGAAACATAGAAATGAGATGCGATATCGCGTTTTAAGAAGCATTAGGACACTATTGCTACGAGAGGTAGATATTCGCAAACGCTATTTCCTTGCAAGGAAGTGTCGCAATCACATTCATTTGAAGTGTAGACGAGGAATACATAACACTTCGCAAATCATATTATATCTTACCATGAAACATAGAAATGAGATGCGATATCGCGTTTTAAGAATCACAAGAACTCTGTTGCTACGGTACGTAGATATCTGCAAACGCTATTCCCTTGCAAGGAAGTGTCGCATTTACATTCATTTGAAGTGTAGACGAGGAATACATAACACTTCGCAAATCATATTATATCTTGCCATGAAACATAGAGATGAGATGCGATATCGCGTTTTAAGAAGCATTAGAACACTATTGCTACGATAGGTAGACATTCGCAAACGCTATTTCCTTGCAAGGAAGTGTCGCATTTACATTCATTTGAAGTGTAGACGAGGTATACATGACACTTCGCAATTCATATTATATCTTACCATGAAACATAGAAATGAGATGCGATATCGCGTTTTAAGAAGCATTAGAACACTATTGCTACGATAGGTAGACATTCGCAAACGCTATTTCCTTGCAAGGAAGTGTCGCATTTACATTCATTTGAAGTGTAGACGAGGAATACATAACACTTCGCAAATCATATTATATCTTGCCATGAAACATAGAAATGAATGCGATATCGCGTTTTAAGAATCATAAGAACTCTATTGCTACGATACGTAGACATCTGCAAACGCTATTTCCTTGCAAGGAAGTGTCGCATTTACATTCATTTGAAGTGTAGACGAGGTATACATGACACTTCGCAATTCATATTATATCTTACCATGAAACATAGAAATGAGATGCAATATCGCGTTTTAAGAAGCATTAGAACTCTATTGCTACGATACCTGGACATCTGAAGACGCTATTTCCTATCAGGGAAGTATGGCATTTTCATTCATTCGAAGTGTAGGCGAGGAATACATGACACTTCGCAAATCATATTATATCTTACCATGAAACATAGAAATGAGATGCGATATCGCGTTTTAAGAAGGATTGGCAATCTATTGCTACGATACGTAGACATCTGCTAACGCTATTTCCTAGCGAGGAAGTGTCGCATTCACATTCATTTGAAGTGTAGACGAGGAACACATGATACTTCGCAAACCATATTATATCTTACCATGAAACATAGAAATGAGATGCGATATCGCGTTTTAAGAAGCATTAGAACACTTTTGCTACGATACCTAGACATCTGCAGACGCTATTTCCTAGCAAGGAAGTGTCGCATTTACATTCATTTGAAGTGTAGACGAGGAATACATAACACTTCGCAAATCATATTATATCTTGCCATGAAATATTGAGATGAGATGCGATATCGCGTTTTAAGAAGCATTAGAACACTATTGCTACGATAGGTAGACATTCGCAAACGCTATTTCCTTGCAAGGAAGTGTCGCATTTACATTCATTTGAAGTGTAGACGGGGAATACATAACACTTCGCAAATCATATTATATCTTGCCATGAAATATAGAGATGAGATGCGATATCGCGTTTTAAGAAGCATTAGAACACTATTGCTACGATAGGTAGACATCTGCAAACGCTATTTCCTAGCGAGGAAGTGTCGCATTCACATTCATTTGAAGTGTAGACGAGGAATACATAACACTTCGCAAATCATATTATATCTTACCATGAAACATAGAAATGTGATGCGATATCGCGTTTTAAGAATCATAAGAACTCTTTTGCTACGATACGTAGACATCTGCAAACGCTATTTCCTTGCAAGTAAGTGTCGCATTTACATTCATTTGAAGTGCAGACGAGGAATACATAACACTTCGCAAATCATAATATATCTTACCATGAAACATAGGAATGAGATGCGATATCGCGTTTTAAGAAGCATTAGAACACTATTGCTACGATGGGTAGACATTCGCAAACGCTATTTCCTTGCAAGGAAGTGTCGCATTCACATTCATTTGAATCGTAGACGAGGAATGCATAACACTTCGCAATGAATATTATATCTTATCATGAAACATAGATATGAGATGCAATATCTCGTTTTAAGAAGCATTTGAACTCTATTGCTTCGATACGTAGACATCTGCAAACGCTATTTCCTTGCAAGGAAGTGTCGCATTTACATTCATTTGAAGTGTAGACGAGGAATACATGACACTTCGCAAATCATATTATATCTTACCATGAAACATAGAAATGAGATGCGATATCGCGTTTTAAGAAGCATTGGAAATCTATTGCTACGATACGTAGACATCTGCAAACGCTATTTCCTAGCGAGGAACTGTCGCATTTACATTCATTTGAATCGTAGACGAGGAATGCATAACACTTCGCAAATCATATTATATCTTACCATGAAACATAGAAATGAGATGCGATATCGCGTTTTAAGCAGCATTAGAACACTATTGCTACGATAGATAGACATTCGCAAACGCTATTTCCTTGCAAGGAAGTGTCGCATTTACATTCATTTGAAGTGTAGACGAGGTATACATGACACTTCGCAATTCATATTATATCTTACCATGAAACATAGAAATGAGATGCGATATCGCGTTTTAAGAAGCATTAGAACTCTATTGCTACGATACCTGGACATCTGCAGACGCTATTTCCTATCAGAGAAGTATGGCATTTTCATTCATTTGAAGTGTAGGCGAGGAATACATGACACTTCGCAAATCATATTATATCTTACCATGAAACATAGAAATGAGATGCGATATCGCGTTTTAAGAAGGATTGGCAATCTATTGCTACGATACGTAGACATCTGCTAACGCCATTTCCTAGCGAGGAAGTCTCGCATTCACATTCAGTTGAAGTGTAGACGAGGAATACATGATACTTCGCAAATCATATTATATCTTACCATGAAACATAGAAATGAGATGCGATATCGCGTTTTAAGAAGCATTAGACCTCTATTGCTACGATACCTAGACATCTGCAGACGCTATTTCCTAGCAAGGAAGTGTCGCATTTACATTCATTTGAAGTGTAGACGAGGAATACGTGACACTTCGCAAATCATATTATATCTTACCATGAAACATAGAAATGAGATGCGATATCGCATTTTAAGAAGCATTGGAAACCTATTGCTACAATACGTAGACATCTGCAAACGCTATTTCCTAGCGAGGAAGTGTCGCATTCACATTCATTTGAAGTGTAGACGAGGAATACATAACACTTCGCAAATCATATTATATCTTACCATGAAACATAGAAATGAGTTGCGATATCGCGTTTTAAGAAGCATTAGAAATCTATTGCTACGATACGCAGACATCTGCAAACGCTATTTCCTTGCAAGTAATTGTCGCATTTACATTCATTTGAAGTGTAGACGAGGAATACATATCACTTCGCAAATCATAATATATCTCACCATGAAACATAGGAATGAGATGCGATATCGCGTTTTAAGAAGCATTAGAACACTATTGCTACGATAGATAGACATTCGCAAACGCTATTTCCTTGCAAGGAAGTGTCGCATTTACATTCATTTGAAGTGTAGACGAGGTATACATGACACTTCGCAATTCATATTATATCTTACCATGAAACATAGAAATGAGATGCGATATCGCGTTTTAAGAAGCATTAGAACTCTATTGCTACGATCCCTGGACATCTGCAGACGCTATTTCCTATCAGGGAAGTATGGCATTTTCATTCATTTGAAGTGTAGGCGAGGAATACATGACACTTCGCAAATCATATTATATCTTACCATGAAACATAGAAATGAGATGCGATATCGCGTTTTAAGAAGGATTGGCAATCTATTGCTACGATACGTAGACATCTGCTAACGCCATTTCCTAGCGAGGAAGTCTCGCATTCACATTCAGTTGAAGTGTAGACGAGGAATACATGATACTTCGCAAATCATATTATATCTTACCATGAAACATAGAAATGAGATGCGATATCGCGTTTTAAGAAGCATTAGACCTCTATTGCTACGATACCTAGACATCTGCAGACGCTATTTCCTAGCAAGGAAGTGTCGCATTTACATTCATTTGAAGTGTAGACGAGGAATACGTGACACTTCGCAAATCATATTATATCTTACCATGAAACATAGAAATGAGATGCGATATCGCATTTTAAGAAGCATTGGAAACCTATTGCTACAATACGTAGACATCTGCAAACGCTATTTCCTAGCGAGGAAGTGTCGCATTCACATTCATTTGAAGTGTAGACGAGGAATACATAACACTTCGCAAATCATATTATATCTTACCATGAAACATAGAAATGAGTTGCGATATCGCGTTTTAAGAAGCATTAGAAATCTATTGCTACGATACGCAGACATCTGCAAACGCTATTTCCTAGCGAGGAAGTGTCGCATTTACATTCATTTGAAGTTTAGACGAGGAATACATGATACTTCGCAAATCATATTATATCTCACCATGAAACATAGGAATGAGATGCGATATCGCGTTTTAAGAAGCATTAGAACACTATTGCTACGATAGGTAGACATTCGCAAACGCTATTTCCTTGCAAGGAAGTGTCGCATTCACATTCATTTGAAGTGTAGACGAGGAATACATAACACTTCGCAAATCATATTATATCTTACCATGAAACATAGAAATGAGATGCGATATCGCGTTTTAAGAATCACAAGAACTCTGTTGCTACGGTACGTAGACATCTGCAAACGCTATTTCCTTGCAAGGAAGTGTCGCATTTACATTCATTTGAAGTGTAGACGAGGAATACATAACACTTCGCAAATCATATTATATCTTGCCATGAAACATAGAGATGAGATGCGATATCGCGTTTTAAGAAGCATTAGAACACTATTGCTACGATAGGTAGACATTCGCAAACGCTATTTCCTTGCAAGGAAGTGTCGCATTTACATTCATTTGAAGTGTAGACGAGGAATACATAACACTTCGCAAATCATATTATATCTTACCATGAAACATAGAAATGAGATGCGATATCGCGTTTTAAGAATCATAAGAACTCTATTGCTACGATACGTAGACATCTGCAAACGCTATTTCCTTGCAAGTAAGTGTCGCATTTACATTCATTTGAAGTGTAGACGGGGAATACATAACACTTCGCAAATCATATTATATCTTGCCATGAAATATAGAGATGAGATGCGATATCGCGTTTTAAGAAGCATTAGAACACTATTGCTACGATAGGTAGACATTCGCAAACGCTATTTCCTTGCAAGGAAGTGTCGCATATACATTCATTTGAAGTGTAGACGGGGAATACATAACACTTCGCAAATCATATTATATCTTGCCAAGAAATATAGAGATGAGATGCGATATCGCGTTTTAAGAAGCATTAGAACACTATTGCTACGATAGGTAGACATTCGCAAACGCTATTTCCTTGCAAGGAAGTGTAGCATTTACATTCATTTGAAGTGTAGACGAGGAATACATAACACTTCGCAAATCATTTTATATCTTACCATGAAACATAGAAATGAGATGCGATATCGCGTTTTAAGAATCATAAGAACTCTATTGCTACGATACGTAGACATCTGCAAACGCTATTTCCTTGCAAGGAAGTGTCGCATTTACATTCATTTGAAGTGTAGACGAGGAATACATGACACTTCGCAAATCATATTATATCTTACCATGAAACATAGAAATGAGATGCGATATCGCGTTTTAAGAAGCATTGGAAATCTATTGCTACGATACGTAGACATCTGCAAACGCTATTTCCTAGCGAGGAACTGTCGCATTTACATTCATTTGAATCGTAGACGAGGAATGCATAACACTTCGCAAATCATATTATATCTTACCATGAAACATAGAAATGAGATGCGATATCGCGTTTTAAGCAGCATTAGAACACTATTGCTACGATAGATAGACATTCGCAAACGCTATTTCCTTGCAAGGAAGTGTCGCATTTACATTCATTTGAAGTGTAGACGAGGTATACATGACACTTCGCAATTCATATTATATCTTACCATGAAACATAGAAATGAGATGCGATATCGCGTTTTAAGAAGCATTAGAACTCTATTGCTACGATACCTGGACATCTGCAGACGCTATTTCCTATCAGGGAAGTATGGCATTTTCATTCATTTGAAGTGTAGGCGAGGAATACATGACACTTCGCAAATCATATTATATCTTACCATGAAACATAGAAATGAGATGCGATATCGCGTTTTAAGAAGGATTGGCAATCTATTGCTACGATACGTAGACATCTGCTAACGCCATTTCCTAGCGAGGAAGTCTCGCATTCACATTCAGTTGAAGTGTAGACGAGGAATACATGATACTTCGCAAATCATATTATATCTTACCATGAAACATAGAAATGAGATGCGATATCGCGTTTTAAGAAGGATTGGCAATCTATTGCTACGATACGTAGACATCTGCTAACGCCATTTCCTAGCGAGGAAGTCTCGCATTCACATTCAGTTGAAGTGTAGACGAGGAATACATGATACTTCGCAAATCATATTATATCTTACCATGAAACATAGAAATGAGATGCGATATCGCGTTTTAAGAAGCATTAGACCTCTATTGCTACGATACCTAGACATCTGCAGACGCTATTTCCTAGCAAGGAAGTGTCGCATTTACATTCATTTGAAGTGTAGACGAGGAATACATGACACTTCGCAAATCATATTATATCTTACCATGAAACATAGAAATGAGATGCGATATCGCATTTTAAGAAGCATTGGAAACCTATTGCTACAATACGTAGACATCTGCAAACGCTATTTCCTAGCGAGGAAGTGTCGCATTCACATTCATTTGAAGTGTAGACGAGGAATACATAACACTTCGCAAATCATATTATATCTTACCATGAAACATAGAAATGAGTTGCGATATCGCGTTTTAAGAAGCATTAGAAATCTATTGCTACGATACGCAGACATCTGCAAACGCTATTTCCTAGCGAGGAAGTGTCGCATTTACATTCATTTGAAGTTTAGACGAGGAATACATGATACTTCGCAAATCATATTATATCTTACCATGAAACATAGAAATGAGATGCTAAATCGCGTTTTAAGAATCATAAGAACTCTATTGCTACGATACGTAGACATCTGCAAACGCTATTTCCTTGCAAGTAATTGTCGCATTTACATTCATTTGAAGTGTAGACGAGGAATACATATCACTTCGCAAATCATAATATATCTCACCATGAAACATAGGAATGAGATGCGATATCGCGTTTTAAGAAGCATTAGAACACTATTGCTACGATAGATAGACATTCGCAAACGCTATTTCCTTGCAAGGAAGTGTCGCATTTACATTCATTTGAAGTGTAGACGAGGTATACATGACACTTCGCAATTCATATTATATCTTACCATGAAACATAGAAATGAGATGCGATATCGCGTTTTAAGAAGCATTAGAACTCTATTGCTACGATACCTGGACATCTGCAGACGCTATTTCCTATCAGGGAAGTATGGCATTTTCATTCATTTGAAGTGTAGGCGAGGAATACATGACACTTCGCAAATCATATTATATCTTACCATGAAACATAGAAATGAGATGCGATATCGCGTTTTAAGAAGGATTGGCAATCTATTGCTACGATACGTAGACATCTGCTAACGCCATTTCCTAGCGAGGAAGTCTCGCATTCACATTCAGTTGAAGTGTAGACGAGGAATACATGATACTTCGCAAATCATATTATATCTTACCATGAAACATAGAAATGAGATGCGATATCGCGTTTTAAGAAGCATTAGACCTCTATTGCTACGATACCTAGACATCTGCAGACGCTATTTCCTAGCAAGGAAGTGTCGCATTTACATTCATTTGAAGTGTAGACGAGGAATACGTGACACTTCGCAAATCATATTATATCTTACCATGAAACATAGAAATGAGATGCGATATCGCATTTTAAGAAGCATTGGAAACCTATTGCTACAATACGTAGACATCTGCAAACGCTATTTCCTAGCGAGGAAGTGTCGCATTCACATTCATTTGAAGTGTAGACGAGGAATACATAACACTTCGCAAATCATATTATATCTTACCATGAAACATAGAAATGAGTTGCGATATCGCGTTTTAAGAAGCATTAGAAATCTATTGCTACGATACGCAGACATCTGCAAACGCTATTTCCTTGCAAGTAATTGTCGCATTTACATTCATTTGAAGTGTAGACGAGGAATACATATCACTTCGCAAATCATAATATATCTCACCATGAAACATAGGAATGAGATGCGATATCGCGTTTTAAGAAGCATTAGAACACTATTGCTACGATAGATAGACATTCGCAAACGCTATTTCCTTGCAAGGAAGTGTCGCATTTACATTCATTTGAAGTGTAGACGAGGTATACATGACACTTCGCAATTCATATTATATCTTACCATGAAACATAGAAATGAGATGCGATATCGCGTTTTAAGAAGCATTAGAACTCTATTGCTACGATACCTGGACATCTGCAGACGCTATTTCCTATCAGGGAAGTATGGCATTTTCATTCATTTGAAGTGTAGGCGAGGAATACATGACACTTCGCAAATCATATTATATCTTACCATGAAACATAGAAATGAGATGCGATATCGCGTTTTAAGAAGGATTGGCAATCTATTGCTACGATACGTAGACATCTGCTAACGCCATTTCCTAGCGAGGAAGTCTCGCATTCACATTCAGTTGAAGTGTAGACGAGGAATACATGATACTTCGCAAATCATATTATATCTTACCATGAAACATAGAAATGAGATGCGATATCGCGTTTTAAGAAGCATTAGACCTCTATTGCTACGATACCTAGACATCTGCAGACGCTATTTCCTAGCAAGGAAGTGTCGCATTTACATTCATTTGAAGTGTAGACGAGGAATACGTGACACTTCGCAAATCATATTATATCTTACCATGAAACATAGAAATGAGATGCGATATCGCATTTTAAGAAGCATTGGAAACCTATTGCTACAATACGTAGACATCTGCAAACGCTATTTCCTAGCGAGGAAGTGTCGCATTCACATTCATTTGAAGTGTAGACGAGGAATACATAACACTTCGCAAATCATATTATATCTTACCATGAAACATAGAAATGAGTTGCGATATCGCGTTTTAAGAAGCATTAGAAATCTATTGCTACGATACGCAGACATCTGCAAACGCTATTTCCTAGCGAGGAAGTGTCGCATTTACATTCATTTGAAGTTTAGACGAGGAATACATGATACTTCGCAAATCATATTATATCTTACCATGAAACATAGAAATGAGATGCTAAATCGCGTTTTAAGAATCATAAGAACTCTATTGCTACGATACGTAGACATCTGCAAACGCTATTTTCCTTGCAAGTAATTGTCGCATTTACATTCATTTGAAGTGTAGACGAGGAATACATATCACTTCGCAAATCATAATATATCTCACCATGAAACATAGGAATGAGATGCGATATCGCGTTTTAAGAAGCATTAGAACACTATTGCTACGATAGGTAGACATTCGCAAACGCTATTTCCTTGCAAGGAAGTGTCGCATTCACATTCATTTGAAGTGTAGACGAGGAATACATAACACTTCGCAAATCATATTATATCTTACCATGAAACATAGAAATGAGATGCGATATCGCGTTTTAAGAATCACAAGAACTCTGTTGCTACGGTACGTAGACATCTGCAAACGCTATTTCCTTGCAAGGAAGTGTCGCATTTACATTCATTTGAAGTGTAGACGAGGAATACATAACACTTCGCAAATCATATTATATCTTGCCATGAAACATAGAGATGAGATGCGATATCGCGTTTTAAGAAGCATTAGAACACTATTGCTACGATAGGTAGACATTCGCAAACGCTATTTCCTTGCAAGGAAGTGTCGCATTTACATTCATTTGAAGTGTAGACGAGGAATACATAACACTTCGCAAATCATATTATATCTTACCATGAAACATAGAAATGAGATGCGATATCGCGTTTTAAGAATCATAAGAACTCTATTGCTACGATACGTAGACATCTGCAAACGCTATTTCCTTGCAAGTAAGTGTCGCATTTACATTCATTTGAAGTGTAGACGGGGAATACATAACACTTCGCAAATCATATTATATCTTGCCATGAAATATAGAGATGAGATGCGATATCGCGTTTTAAGAAGCATTAGAACACTATTGCTACGATAGGTAGACATTCGCAAACGCTATTTCCTTGCAAGGAAGTGTCGCATATACATTCATTTGAAGTGTAGACGGGGAATACATAACACTTCGCAAATCATATTATATCTTGCCAAGAAATATAGAGATGAGATGCGATATCGCGTTTTAAGAAGCATTAGAACACTATTGCTACGATAGGTAGACATTCGCAAACGCTATTTCCTTGCAAGGAAGTGTAGCATTTACATTCATTTGAAGTGTAGACGAGGAATACATAACACTTCGCAAATCATTTTATATCTTACCATGAAACATAGAAATGAGATGCGATATCGCGTTTTAAGAATCATAAGAACTCTATTGCTACGATACGTAGACATCTGCAAACGCTATTTCCTTGCAAGGAAGTGTCGCATTTACATTCATTTGAAGTGTAGACGAGGTATACATGACACTTCGCAATTCATATTATATCTTACCATGAAACATAGAAATGAGATGCGATATCGCGTTTTAAGAAGCATTAGAACTCTATTGCTACGATACCTGGACATCTGAAGATGCTATTTCCTATCAGGGAAGTATGGCATTTTCATTCATTCGAAGTGTAGGCGAGGAATACATGACACTTCGCAAATCATATTATATCTTACCATGAAACATAGAAATGAGATGCGATATCGCGTTTTAAGAAGGATTGGCAATCTATTGCTACGATACGTAGACATCTGCTAACGCTATTTCCTAGCGAGGAAGTGTCGCATTCACATTCATTTGAAGTGTAGACGAGGAATACATGATACTTCGCAAATCATATTATATCTTACCATGAAACATGGAAATGAGATGCGATATCGCGTTTTAAGAATCATAAGAACTCTATTGCTACGATACGTAGACATCTGCAAACGCTATTTCCTTGCAAGTAATTGTCGCATTTACATTCATTTGAAGTGTAGACGAGGAATACATATCACTTCGCAAATCATAATATATCTTACCATGAAACATAGGAATGAGATGCGATATCGCGTTTTAAGAAGCATTAGAACACTATTGCTAGGATAGATAGACATTCGCAAACGCTATTTCCTTGCAAGGAAGTGTCGCATTCACATTCATTTGAAGTGTAGACGAGGAATACATAACACTTCGCAAATCATATAATATCTTGCCATGAAATATAGAGATGAGATGCGATATCGCGTTTTAAGAAGCATTACAACACTATTGCTACGACAGGTAGACATTCGCAAACGCTATTTCCTTGCAAGGAAGTGTCGCAATCACATTCATTTGAAGTGTAGACGAGGAATACATGATACTTCGCAAATCATATTATATCTTACCATGAAATATAGAGATGAGATGCGATATTGCGTTTTAAGAAGCATTAGAACACTATTGCTACGATAGGTAGACATTCGCAAACGCTATTTCCTTGCAAGGAAGTGTCGCATTTACATTCATTTGAAGTGTAGACGAGGAATACATAACACTTCGCAAATCATATTGTATCTTACCATGAAACATAGAAATGAGATGCGATATCGCGTTTTAAGAAGCATTAGAACTCTATTGCTACGATACCTGGACATCTGCAGACGCTATTTCCTATCAGGGAAGTATGGCATTTTCATTCATTTGAAGTGTAGGCGAGGAATACATGACACTTCGCAAATCATATTATATCTTACCATGAAACATAGAAATGAGATGCGATATCGCGTTTTAAGAAGCATTAGGACACTATTGCTACGAGAGGTAGATATTCGCAAACGCTATTTCCTTGCAAGGAAGTGTCGCAATCACATTCATTTGAAGTGTAGACGAGGAATACATAACACTTCGCAAATCATATTATATCTTACCATGAAACATAGAAATGAGATGCGATATCGCGTTTTAAGAATCACAAGAACTCTGTTGCTACGGTACGTAGATATCTGCAAACGCTATTCCCTTGCAAGGAAGTGTCGCATTTACATTCATTTGAAGTGTAGACGAGGAATACATAACACTTCGCAAATCATATTATATCTTGCCATGAAACATAGAGATGAGATGCGATATCGCGTTTTAAGAAGCATTAGAACACTATTGCTACGATAGGTAGACATTCGCAAACGCTATTTCCTTGCAAGGAAGTGTCGCATTTACATTCATTTGAAGTGTAGACGAGGTATACATGACACTTCGCAATTCATATTATATCTTACCATGAAACATAGAAATGAGATGCGATATCGCGTTTTAAGAAGCATTAGAACACTATTGCTACGATAGGTAGACATTCGCAAACGCTATTTCCTTGCAAGGAAGTGTCGCATTTACATTCATTTGAAGTGTAGACGAGGAATACATAACACTTCGCAAATCATATTATATCTTGCCATGAAACATAGAAATGAATGCGATATCGCGTTTTAAGAATCATAAGAACTCTATTGCTACGATACGTAGACATCTGCAAACGCTATTTCCTTGCAAGGAAGTGTCGCATTTACATTCATTTGAAGTGTAGACGAGGTATACATGACACTTCGCAATTCATATTATATCTTACCATGAAACATAGAAATGAGATGCGATATCGCGTTTTAAGAAGCATTAGAACTCTATTGCTACGATACCTGGACATCTGAAGACGCTATTTCCTATCAGGGAAGTATGGCATTTTCATTCATTCGAAGTGTAGGCGAGGAATACATGACACTTCGCAAATCATATTATATCTTACCATGAAACATAGAAATGAGATGCGATATCGCGTTTTAAGAAGGATTGGCAATCTATTGCTACGATACGTAGACATCTGCTAACGCTATTTCCTAGCGAGGAAGTGTCGCATTCACATTCATTTGAAGTGTAGACGAGGAACACATGATACTTCGCAAACCATATTATATCTTACCATGAAACATAGAAATGAGATGCGATATCGCGTTTTAAGAAGCATTAGAACACTTTTGCTACGATACCTAGACATCTGCAGACGCTATTTCCTAGCAAGGAAGTGTCGCATTTACATTCATTTGAAGTGTAGACGAGGAATACATAACACTTCGCAAATCATATTATATCTTGCCATGAAATATAGAGATGAGATGCGATATCGCGTTTTAAGAAGCATTACAACACTATTGCTACGATAGGTAGACATTCGCTATTTCCTTGCAAGGAAGTGTCGCAATCACATTCATTTGAAGTGTAGACGAGGAATACATAACACTTCGCAAATCATATTACATCTTACCATGAAACAGAAATGAGATGCGATATCGCGTTTTAAGAATCATAAGAACTCTATTGCTACGATACGTAGACATCTGCAAACGCTATTTCCTTGCGAGGAAGTGTCGCATTCACATTCATTTGAAGTGTAGACGAGGAATACAGAACACTTCGCAAATCATATTATATCTTACCATGAAACATAGAAATGAGATGCGATATCGCGTTTTAAGAATCATAAGAACTCTATTGCTACGATACGTAGACATCTGCAAACTCTATTTCCTAGCGAGGAAGTGTCGCATTTACATTCATTTGAAGTGTAGACGAGGAATACATGATACTTCGCAAATCATATTATATCTTACCATGAAACATAGAAATGAGATGCGATATCGCGTTTTAAGAAGCATTAGAACTCTATTGCTACGATACCTGGACATCTGCAGACGCTATTTCCTATCAGGGAAGTATGGCATTTTCATTCATTTGAAGTGTAGGCGAGGAATACATGACACTTCGCAAATCATATTATATCTTACCATGAAACATAGAAATGAGATGCGATATCGCGTTTTAAGAAGCATTAGAACTCTATTGCTACGATACCTGGACATCTGCAGACGCTATTTCCTATCAGGGAAGTATGGCATTTTCATTCATTTGAAGTGTAGGCGAGGAATACATGACACTTCGCAAATCATATTATATCTTACCATGAAACATAGAAATGAGATGCGATATCGCGTTTTAAGAAGCATTAGGACACTATTGCTACGATAGGTAGATATTCGCAAACGCTATTTCCTTGCAAGGAAGTGTCGCAATCACATTCATTTGAAGTGTAGACGAGGAATACATAACACTTCGCAAATCATATTATATCTTACCATGAAACATAGAAATGAGATGCGATATCGCGTTTTAAGAATCATAAGAACTCTATTGCTACGGTACGTAGACATCTGCAAACGCTATTTCCTTGCAAGGAAGTGTCGCATTCACATTCATTTGAAGTGTAGACGAGGAATACAGAACACTTCGCAAATCATATTATATCTTACCATGAAACATAGAAATGAGATGCGATATCGCGTTTTAAGTATCATAAGAACTCTATTGCTACGATACGTAGACATCTGCAAACTCTATTTCCTAGCGAGGAAGTGTCGCATTCACATTCATTTGAAGTGTAGACGAGGAATACATAACACTTCGCAAATCATATTATATCTTACCATGAAACATAGAAATGAGATGCGATATCGCGTTTTAAGAATCATAAGAACTCTATTGCTACGATACGTAGACATCTGCAAACGCTATTTCCTTGCAAGTAAGTGTCGCATTTACATTCATTTGAAGTGTAGACGAGGAATACATGATACTTCGCAAATCATATTATATCTTACCATGAAACATAGAAATGAGATGCGATATCGCGTTTTAAGAAGCATTAGAACTCTATTGCTACGATACCTGGACATCTGCAGACGCTATTTCCCATCAGGGAAGTATGGCATTTTCATTCATTTGAAGTGTAGGCAAGGAATACATGACACTTCGCAAATCATATTGTATCTTACCATGAAACATAGAAATGAGATGCGATATCGCGTTTTAAGAAGCATTGGCAATCTATTGCTACGATACGTAGACATCTGCAAACGCTATTTCCTAGCGAGGAAGTGTCGCATTCACATTCATTTGAAGTGTAGACGAGGAATACATAACACTTCGCAAATCATATTATATCTTACCATGAAACATAGAAATGAGATGCGATATCGCGTTTTAAGAATCACAAGAACTCTGTTGCTACGGTACGTAGACATCTGCAAACGCTATTTCCTTGCAAGGAAGTGTCGCATTCACATTCATTTGAAGTGTAGACGAAGAATACATAACACTTCGCAAATCATATTATATCTTACCATGAAACATAGAAATGAGATGCGATATCGCGTTTTAAGAATCATAAGAACTCTATTGCTACGATACGTAGACATCTGCAAACGCTATTTCCTTGCAAGTAAGTGTCGCATTTACATTCATTTGAAGTGTAGACGGGGAATACATAACACTTCGCAAATCATATTATATCTTACCATGAAACATAGAAATGAGATGCGATATCGCGTTTTAAGAAGCATTGGAAATCTATTGCTACGATACATAGACATTCGCAAACGCTATTTCCTTGCAAGGAAGTGTCGCATTCACATTCATTTGAAGTGTAGACGAGGAATACATAACACTTCGCAAATCATATTATATCTTACCATGAAACATAGAAATGAGATGCGATATCGCGTTTTAAGAAGGATTGGCAATCTATTGCTACGATACGTAGACATCTGCTAACGCTATTTCCTAGCGAGGAAGTGTCGCATTCACATTCATTTGAAGTGTAGACGAGGAACACATGATACTTCGCAAACCATATTATATCTTACCATGAAACATAGAAATGAGATGCGATATCGCGTTTTAAGAAGCATTAGAACACTTTTGCTACGATACCTAGACATCTGCAGACGCTATTTCCTAGCAAGGAAGTGTCGCATTTACATTCATTTGAAGTGTAGACGAGGAATACATAACACTTCGCAAATCATATTATATCTTGCCATGAAATATAGAGATGAGATGCGATATCGCGTTTTAAGAAGCATTACAACACTATTGCTGCGATAGGTAGACATCTGCAAACGCTATTTCCTTGCAAGTAATTGTCGCATTTACATTCATTTGAAGTGTAGACGAGGAATACATATCACTTCGCAAATCATAATATATCTTACCATGAAACATAGGAATGAGATGCGATATCGCGTTTTAAGAAGCATTAGAACACTATTGCTAGGATAGGTAGACATTCGCAAACGCTATTTCCTTGCAGGGAAGTGTCGCATTCACATTCATTTGAAGTGTAGACGAGGAATACATAACACTTCACAAATCATATTATATCTTACCATGAAACATAGAAATGAGATGCGATATCGCGTTTCAAGAATCACAAGAACTCTATTGCTACGGTACGTAGACATCTGCAAACGCTATTTCCTTGCAAGGAAGTGTCGCATTTACATTCATTTGAAGTGTAGACGAGGAATACATAACACTTCGCAAATCATATTATATCTTGCCATGAAATATAGAGATGAGATGCGATATCGCGTTTTAAGAAGCATTACAACACTATTGCTACGATAGGTAGACATTCGCTATTTCCTTGCAAGGAAGTGTCGCAATCACATTCATTTGAAGTGTAGACGAGGAATACATAACACTTCGCAAATCATATTACATCTTACCATGAAACAGAAATGAGATGCGATATCGCGTTTTAAGAATCATAAGAACTCTATTGCTACGATACGTAGACATCTGCAAACGCTATTTCCTTGCGAGGAAGTGTCGCATTCACATTCATTTGAAGTGTAGACGAGGAATACAGAACACTTCGCAAATCATATTATATCTTACCATGAAACATAGAAATGAGATGCGATATCGCGTTTTAAGAATCATAAGAACTCTATTGCTACGATACGTAGACATCTGCAAACTCTATTTCCTAGCGAGGAAGTGTCGCATTTACATTCATTTGAAGTGTAGACGAGGAATACATGATACTTCGCAAATCATATTATATCTTACCATGAAACATAGAAATGAGATGCGATATCGCGTTTTAAGAAGCATTAGAACTCTATTGCTACGATACCTGGACATCTGCAGACGCTATTTCCTATCAGGGAAGTATGGCATTTTCATTCATTTGAAGTGTAGGCGAGGAATACATGACACTTCGCAAATCATATTATATCTTACCATGAAACATAGAAATGAGATGCGATATCGCGTTTTAAGAATCATAAGAACTCTATTGCTACGGTACGTAGACATCTGCAAACGCTATTTCCTTGCAAGGAAGTGTCGCATTCACATTCATTTGAAGTGTAGACGAGGAATACAGAACACTTCGCAAATCATATTATATCTTACCATGAAACATAGAAATGAGATGCGATATCGCGTTTTAAGTATCATAAGAACACTATTGCTACGATACGTAGACATCTGCAAACTCTATTTCCTAGCGAGGAAGTGTCGCATTCACATTCATTTGAAGTGTAGACGAGGAATACATAACACTTCGCAAATCATATTATATCTTACCATGAAACATAGAAATGAGATGCGATATCGCGTTTTAAGAATCATAAGAACTCTATTGCTACGATACGTAGACATCTGCAAACGCTATTTCCTTGCAAGTAAGTGTCGCATTTACATTCATTTGAAGTGTAGACGAGGAATACATGATACTTCGCAAATCATATTATATCTTACCATGAAACATAGAAATGAGATGCGATATCGCGTTTTAAGAAGCATTAGAACTCTATTGCTACGATACCTGGACATCTGCAGACGCTATTTCCCATCAGGGAAGTATGGCATTTTCATTCATTTGAAGTGTAGGCAAGGAATACATGACACTTCGCAAATCATATTGTATCTTACCATGAAACATAGAAATGAGATGCGATATCGCGTTTTAAGAAGCATTGGCAATCTATTGCTACGATACGTAGACATCTGCAAACGCTATTTCCTAGCGAGGAAGTGTCGCATTCACATTCATTTGAAGTGTAGACGAGGAATACATAACACTTCGCAAATCATATTATATCTTACCATGAAACATAGAAATGAGATGCGATATCGCGTTTTAAGAATCACAAGAACTCTGTTGCTACGGTACGTAGACATCTGCAAACGCTATTTCCTTGCAAGGAAGTGTCGCATTCACATTCATTTGAAGTGTAGACGAAGAATACATAACACTTGGCAAATCATATTATATCTTACCATGAAACATAGAAATGAGATGCGATATCGCGTTTTAAGAATCATAAGAACTCTATTGCTACGATACGTAGACATCTGCAAACGCTATTTCCTTGCAAGTAAGTGTCGCATTTACATTCATTTGAAGTGTAGACGGGGAATACATAACACTTCGCAAATCATATTATATCTTACCATGAAACATAGAAATGAGATGCGATATCGCGTTTTAAGAAGCATTGGAAATCTATTGCTACGATACATAGACATTCGCAAACGCTATTTCCTTGCAAGGAAGTGTCGCATTCACATTCATTTGAAGTGTAGACGAGGAATACATAACACTTCGCAAATCATATTATATCTTACCATGAAACATAGAAATGAAATGCGATATCGCGTTTTAAGAATCATAAGAACTCTATTGCTACGATACGTAGACATCTGCAAACTCTATTTCCTAGCGAGGAAGTGTCGCATTTACATTCATTTGAAGTGTAGACGAGGAATACATAACACTTCGCAAATCATATTATATCTTACCATGAAACATAGAAATGAGATGCGATATCACGTTTTTAGAAGCATTGGAAATCTATTGCTACGATACGTAGACATCTGCAAACGCTATTTCCTAGCGAGGAAGTGTCGCATTCACATTCATTTGAAGTGTAGACGAGGAATACATGATACTTCGCAAATCATATTATATCTTACCATGAAACATAGAAATGAGATGCGATATCGCGTTTTAAGAAGCATTAGAACTCTATTGCTACGATACCTAGACATCTGCAGACGCTATTTCCTAGCAAGGAAGTGTCGCATTTACATTCATTTGAAGTGTAGACGGGGAATACATGACACTTCGCAAATCATATTATATCTTTCCATGAAATATAGAGATGAGAGGCGATATCGCGTTTTAAGAAGCATTAGAACACTATTGCTACGATAGGTAGACATTCGCAAACGCTATTTCCTTGCAAGGAAGTGTCGCATTTACATTCATTTGAAGTGTAGACGAGGAATACATAACACTTCGCAAATCATATTGTATCTTACCATGAAACATAGAAATGAGATGCGATATCGCGTTTTAAGAATCATAAGAACTCTATTGCTACGATACGTAGACATCTGCAAACGCTATTTCCTTGCAAGTAAGTGTCGCATTTACATTCATTTGAAGTGTAGACGAGGAATACATAACACTTCGCAAATCATATTATATCTTACCATGAAACATAGAAATGAGATGCGATATCGCGTTTTAAGAATCACAAGAACTCTGTTGCTACGGTACGTAGACATCTGCAAACGCTATTTCCTTGCAAGGAAGTGTCGCATTCACATTCATTTGAAGTGTAGACGAGGAATACAGAACACTTCGCAAATCATATTATATCTTACCATGAAACATAGAAATGAGATGCGATATCGCGTTTTAAGAAGCATTAGAACTCTATTGCTACGATACCTGGACATCTGCAGACGCTATTTCCTATCAGGGAAGTATGGCATTTTCATTCATTTGAAGTGTAGGCAAGGAATACATGACACTTCGCAAATCATATTGTATCTTACCAGGAAACATAGAAATGAGATGCGATATCGCGTTTTAAGAAGCATTGGCAATCAATTGCTACGATACATAGACATCTGCAAACGCTATTTCCTAGCGAGGAAGTGTCGCATTCACATTCATTTGAAGTGTAGACGAGGAATACATGATACTTCGCAAATCATATTATATCTTACCATGAAACATAGAAATGAGAAGCGATATCGCGTTTTAAGGAGCATTAGAACTCTATTGCTACGATACCTAGACATCTGCAGACGCTATTTCCTAGCAAGGAAGTGTCGCATTTACATTCATTTGAAGTGTAAACGAGGAATACATGACACTTCGCAAATCATATTATATCTTACCATGAAATATAGAGTTGAGATGCGATATCGCGTTTTAAGAAGCATTAGAACACTATTGCTACGATAGGTAGACATTCGCAAACGCTATTTCCTTGCAAGGAAGTGTCGCAATCACATTCATTTGAAGTGTAGACGAGGAATACATAACACTTCGCAAATCATATTATATCTTACCATGAAACATAGAAATGAGACGCGATATCGCGTTTTAAGAATCATAAGAACTCTATTGCTACGATACGTAGACATCTGCAAACGCTATTTCCTTGCAAGTAAGTGTCGCATTTACATTCATTTGAAGTGTAGACGAGGAATACATGACACTTCGCAAATCATATTATATCTTGCCATGAAATATAGAGATGAGATGCGATATCGCGTTTTAAGAAGCATTAGAACACTATTGCTACGATAGGTAGACATTCGCAAACGCTATTTCCTTGCAAGGAAGTGTCGCATTCACATTCATTTGAAGTGTAGACGGGGAATACATAACACTTCGCAAATCATATTATATCTTACCATGAAACATAGAAATGAGATGCGATATCGCGTTTTAAGAAGCATTGGAAATCTATTGCTACGATACATAGACATTCGCAAACGCTATTTCCTTGCAAGGAAGTGTCGCATTCACATTCATTTGAAGTGTAGACGAGGAATACATAACACTTCGCAAATCATATTATATCTTACCATGAAACATAGAAATGAAATGCGATATCGCGTTTTAAGAATCATAAGAACTCTATTGCTACGATACGTAGACATCTGCAAACTCTATTTCCTAGCGAGGAAGTGTCGCATTTACATTCATTTGAAGTGTAGACGAGGAATACATGATACTTCGCAAATCATATTATATCTTACCATGAAACATAGAAATGAGATGCGATATCGCGTTTTAAGAAGCATTAGAACTCTATTGCTACGATACCTGGACATCTGCAGACGCTATTTCCTATCAGGGAAGTATGGCATTTTCATTCATTTGAAGTGTAGGCAAGGAATACATGACACTTCGCAAATCATATTGTATCTTACCATGAAACATAGAAATGAGATGCGATATCGCGTTTTAAGATGCATTGGCAATCTATTGCTACGATACGTAGACATCTGCAAACGCTATATCCTAGCGAGGAAGTGTCGCATTCACATTCATTTGAAGTGTAGACGAGGAATACATGATACTTCGCAAATCATATTATATCTTACCATGAAATATAGAGTTGAGATGCGATATCGCGTTTTAAGAAGCATTAGAACACTATTGCTACGATAGGTAGACATTCGCAAACGCTATTTCCTTGCAAGGAAGTGTCGCATTTACATTCATTTGAAGTGTAGACGAGGAATACATAACACTTCGCAAATCATATTGTATCTTACCATGAAACATAGAAATGAGATGCGATATCGCGTTTTAAGAATCATAAGAACTCTATTGCTACGATACGTAGACATCTGCAAACGCTATTTCCTTGCAAGTAAGTGTCGCATTTACATTCATTTGAAGTGTAGACGGGGAATACATAACACTTCGCAAATCATATTATATCTTACCATGAAACATAGATATGAGATGCGATATCGCGTTTTAAGAATCACAAGAACTCTGTCGCTACGGTACGTAGACATCTGCAAACGCTATTTCCTTGCAAGGAAGTGTCGCATTCACATTCATTTGAAGTGTAGACGAGGAATACATAACACTTCGCAAATCATATTATATCTTACCATGAAACATAGAAATGAGATGCGATATCGCGTTTTAAGAAGCATTAGAACTCTATTGCTACGATACCTGGACATCTGCAGACGCTATTTCCTATCAGGGAAGTATGGCATTTTCATTCATTTGAAGTGTAGGCGAGGAATACATGACACTTCGCAAATCATATTATATCTTACCATGAAACATAGAAATGAGATGCGATATCGCGTTTTAAGAAGCATTAGGACACTATTGCTACGATAGGTAGACATTCGCAAACGCTATTTCCTTGCAAGGAAGTGTCGCAATCACATTCATTTGAAGTGTAGACGAGGAATACATAACACTTCGCAAATCATATTATATCTTACCATGAAACATAGAAATGACATGCGATATCGCGTTTTAAGAATCATAAGAACTCTATTGCTACGTTACGTAGACATCTGCAAACGCTATTTCCTTGCAAGTAAGTGTCGCATTTACATTCATTTGAAGTGTAGACGGGGAATACATAACACTTCGCAAATCATATTATATCTTACCATGAAACATAGAAATGAGATGCGATATCGCGTTTTAAGAAGCATTGGAAATCTATTGCTACGATACGTAGACATTCGCAAACGCTATTTCCTTGCAAGGAAGTGTCGCATTCACATTCATTTGAAGTGTAGACGAGGAATACATAACACTTCGCAAATCATATTATATCTTACCATGAAACATAGAAATGAGATGCGATATCGCGTTTTAAGAATCATAAGAACTCTATTGCTACGATACGTAGACATCTGCAAACTCTATTTCCTAGCGAGGAAGTGTCGCATTTACATTCATTTGAAGTGTAGACGAGGAATACATGATACTTCGCAAATCATATTATATCTTACCATGAAACATAGAAATGAGATGCGATATCGCGTTTTAAGAAGCATTAGAACTCTATTGCTACGATACCTGGACATCTGCAGACGCTATTTCCTATCAGGGAAGTA
>NW_027490804.1:0-47109 GCF_050948175.1 Xylocopa sonorina | reverse complement strand
TTGCTACGATACCTAGACATCGGCAGACGCTATTTCCTAGCAAGGAAGTGTCGCATTTACATTCATTTGAAGTGTAGACGAGGAATACATGATACTTCGCAAATCATATTATATCTTACCATGAAACAAAGAAATGAGATGCGATATCGCGTTTTAAGAAGCATTAGAACACTATTGCTACGATAGGTAGACATTTGCAAACGCTATTTCCTAGCAAAGAAGTGTCGCATTTACATTCATTTGAAGTGTAGGCGAGGAATACATAACACTTCGCAAATCATATTATATCTTACAATGAAACATAGAAATGAGATGCGATATCGCGTTTTAAGAAGCACTAGAACTCTATTGCTACGATACGTAGACATCTGCAAACGCTATTTCCTTGCAAGTAAGTGTCGCATTTACATTCATTTGAATCGTAGACGAGGAATGCATAACACTTCGCAATGAATATTATATCTTACCATGAAACATAGAAATGAGATGCGATATCGCGTTTTAAGTAGCATTAGAACTCTATTGCTACGATACCTAGACATCTGCAGACGCTATTTCCTAGCAAGGAATTGTCGCATTAACATTCATTTGAAGTGTAGACGAGGAATACATGATACTTCGCAAACCATATTATATCTTACCATGAAACATAGAAATGAGATGCAATATCTTGTTTTAAGAATCATATGAACTCTATTGCTACGATACGTAGACATCTGCAGACGCTATTGCGTAGCAAGGAAGTGTCGCATTTACATTCATTTGAAGTGTAGACGAGGAATACGTGATACTTCGCAAATCATATTATATCTTACCATGAAACATAGAGATGAGATGCGATATCGCGTTTTAAGAAGCATTTGAACTCTATTGCTTCGATACGTAGACATCTGCAAACGCTATTTCCTTGCAAGGAAGTGTCGCATTTACATTCATTTGATGTGTAGACGAGGAATACATAACACTTCGCAAATCGTATTATATCTTATCATGAAACATAGAAATGAGATGCGATATCGCGTTTTAAGAAGCATTAGAACTCTATTGCTACGATACGTAGACATCTGCAAACGCTATTTCCTAGCGAGGAAGTGTCGCAGTCACATTCATTTGAAGTGTAGACGAGGAATACATGACACTTCGCAAATCATATTATATCTTACCACGAAACGTAGAAATGAGATGCAATATAGCGTTTTAAGAATCATATGAACTCTATTGCTACGATACGTAGACATCTGCAAATGCTATTTCCTTGCATGGAAGTGTCGCATTTACATTCATTTGAATCGTAGACGAGGAATGCATAACACTTCGCAATGAATATTATATCTTATCATCAAACATAGATATGAGATGCAATATCTCGTTTTAAGAAGCATTAGAAAGCTATTGCTACGATACGTAGACATCTGCAAACGCTATTTCCTAGCGAGGAAGTATCGCATTCACATTCATTTGATGTGTAGACGAGGAATACATAACACTTCGCAAATCATGTTATATCTTACCATGAAACATAGAAATGAGATGCGATATCGCGTTTTAAGAAACATTTGAACTCTATTGCTACGATACGTAGACATCTGCAATCGCTATTTCCTTGCAAGGAAGTGTCGCATTTACATTCATTTGAAGTGTAGACGAGGAATGCATAACACTTCGCAATGAATATTATATCTTATCATGAAACATAGATAAGAGATGCAATATCTCGTTTTAAGAAGCATTTGAACTCTCCTGCTACGATACCTAGACATCTGCAGACGCTATTTCCTAGCAAGGAAGTGTCGCATTTACATTCATTTGAAGTGTAGTCGAGGAATACATGATACTTCGCAAATCATATTATATCTTACCATGAAACATAGAAATGAGATGCGATATCGCGTTTTAAGAAGCACTAGAACTCTATTGCTACGATACGTAGACATCTGCAAACGCTATTTCCTAGCGAGGAAGTGTCGCATTTACATTCATTTGAAGTGTAGACGAGGAATACATGATACTTCGTAAATCATATTATATCTATACCATGAAACATAGAAATGAGATGCGATATCGCGTTTTAAGAAGCACTAGAAAGCTATTGCTACGATACGTAGATATCTGCAAACGCTATTTCCTAGCGAGGAAGTATCGCATTCACATTCATTTGAAGTGTAGACGAGGAATACATAACACTTCGCAAATCATATTATATCTTACCATGAAGCATAGAAATGAGATGCGATATCGCGTTTTAAGTAGCATTAGAACTCTATTGCTACGATACCTAGACATCGGCAGACGCTAGTTCCTAGCAAGGAAGTGTCGTATTTACATTCATTTGAAGTGTAGACGAGGAGTACATGATACTTCGCAAATCATATTATATCTTACCATGAAACATAGAAATGAGATGCGATATCGCGTTTTAAGAAGCATTAGAACTCTATTGCTACGATACGTAGACATCTGCAAACGCTATTTCCTTGCAAGGAAGTGTCGCATTTACATTCATTTGAAGTGTAGGCGAGGAATACATAACACTTCGCAAATCATATTATATCTTACCATGAAACATAGAAATGAGATGCGATATCGCGTTTTAAGAAGCACTAGAACTCTATTGCTACGATACGTAGACATCTGCAAACGCTATTTCCTTGCAAGGAAGTGTCGCATTTACATTCATTTGAATCGTAGACGAGGAATACATAACACTTCGCCAATCATATTATATCTTACCATGAAGCATAGAAATGAGATGCGATATCGCGTTTTAAGTAGCATTAGAACTCTATTGCTACGATACCTAGACATCGGCAGACGCTATTTCCTAGCAAGGAAGTGTCGCATTTACATTCATTTGAAGTGTAGACGAGGAATACATGATACTTCGCAAATCATATTACATCTTACCATGAAACATAGAAATGAGATGCGATATCGCGTTTTAAGAAGCATTAGAACTCTATTGCTACGATACGTAGACATCTGCAAACGCTATTTCCTTGCAAGGAAGTGTCGCATTTACATTCATTTGAAGTGTAGACGAGGAATACATGATACTTCGCAAATCATATTATATCTTACCATGAAACATAGAAATGAGATGCGATATCGCGTTTTAAGAAGCATTAGAACACTATTGCTACGACAGGTAGACATTTGCAAACGCTATTTCCTAGCAAAGAAGTGTCGCATTTACATTCATTTGAAGTGTAGGCGAGGAATACATAACACTTCGCAAATCATGTTATATCTTACCATGAAACATAGAAATGAGATGCGATATCGCGTTTTAAGATTCATATGAACTCTATTGCCACGATACGTAGACATCTGCAATCGCTATTTCCTTGCAAGGAAGTGTCGCATTTACATTCATTTGATGAGTAGACGGGGAATACATAACACTTCGCAAATCATATTATATCTTTCCATGAAGCATAGAAATGAGATGCGATATCGCGTTTTAAGTAGCATTAGAACTCTATTGCTACGATACCTAGACATCGGCAGACGCTATTTCCTAGCAAGGAAGTGTCGCATTTACATTCATTTGAAGTGTAGACGAGGAATACATGATACTTCGCAAATCATATTATATCTTACCATGAAACAAAGAAATGAGATGCGATATCGCGTTTTAAGAAGCATTAGAACACTATTGCTACGATAGGTAGACATTTGCAAACGCTATTTCCTAGCAAAGAAGTGTCGCATTTACATTCATTTGAAGTGTAGGCGAGGAATACATAACACTTCGCAAATCATATTATATCTTACAATGAAACATAGAAATGAGATGCGATATCGCGTTTTAAGAAGCACTAGAACTCTATTGCTACGATACGTAGACATCTGCAAACGCTATTTCCTTGCAAGTAAGTGTCGCATTTACATTCATTTGAATCGTAGACGAGGAATGCATAACACTTCGCAATGAATATTATATCTTACCATGAAACATAGAAATGAGATGCGATATCGCGTTTTAAGTAGCATTAGAACTCTATTGCTACGATACCTAGACATCTGCAGACGCTATTTCCTAGCAAGGAATTGTCGCATTAACATTCATTTGAAGTGTAGACGAGGAATACATGATACTTCGCAAACCATATTATATCTTACCATGAAACATAGAAATGAGATGCAATATCTTGTTTTAAGAATCATATGAACTCTATTGCTACGATACGTAGACATCTGCAGACGCTATTGCGTAGCAAGGAAGTGTCGCATTTACATTCATTTGAAGTGTAGACGAGGAATACGTGATACTTCGCAAATCATATTATATCTTACCATGAAACATAGAGATGAGATGCGATATCGCGTTTTAAGAAGCATTTGAACTCTATTGCTTCGATACGTAGACATCTGCAAACGCTATTTCCTTGCAAGGAAGTGTCGCATTTACATTCATTTGATGTGTAGACGAGGAATACATAACACTTCGCAAATCGTATTATATCTTATCATGAAACATAGAAATGAGATGCGATATCGCGTTTTAAGAAGCATTAGAACTCTATTGCTACGATACGTAGACATCTGCAAACGCTATTTCCTAGCGAGGAAGTGTCGCAGTCACATTCATTTGAAGTGTAGACGAGGAATACATGACACTTCGCAAATCATATTATATCTTACCACGAAACGTAGAAATGAGATGCAATATAGCGTTTTAAGAATCATATGAACTCTATTGCTACGATACGTAGACATCTGCAAATGCTATTTCCTTGCATGGAAGTGTCGCATTTACATTCATTTGAATCGTAGACGAGGAATGCATAACACTTCGCAATGAATATTATATCTTATCATCAAACATAGATATGAGATGCAATATCTCGTTTTAAGAAGCATTAGAAAGCTATTGCTACGATACGTAGACATCTGCAAACGCTATTTCCTAGCGAGGAAGTATCGCATTCACATTCATTTGATGTGTAGACGAGGAATACATAACACTTCGCAAATCATGTTATATCTTACCATGAAACATAGAAATGAGATGCGATATCGCGTTTTAAGAAACATTTGAACTCTATTGCTACGATACGTAGACATCTGCAATCGCTATTTCCTTGCAAGGAAGTGTCGCATTTACATTCATTTGAAGTGTAGAAGAGGAATGCATAACACTTCGCAATGAATATTATATCTTATCATGAAACATAGATAGGAGATGCAATATCTCGTTTTAAGAAGCATTTGAACTCTCCTGCTACGATACCTAGACATCTGCAGACGCTATTTCCTAGCAAGGAAGTGTCGCATTTACATTCATTTGAAGTGTAGTCGAGGAATACATGATACTTCGCAAATCATATTATATCTATACCATGAAACATAGAAATGAGATTCGATATCGCGTTTTAAGAAGCATTAGAAAGCTATTGCTACGACACGTAGATATCTGCAAACGCTATTTCCTAGCGAGGAAGTATCGCATTCACATTCATTTGAAGTGTAGACGAGGAATACATAACACTTCGCAAATCATGTTATATCTTACCATGAAACATAGAAATGAGATGCGATATCGCGTTTTAAGAATCATATGAACTCTATTGCTACGATACGTAGACATCTGCAATCGCTATTTCCTTGCAAGGATGTGTCGCATTTACATTCATTTGAAGTGTAGGCGAGGAATACATAACACTTCGCAAATCATATTATATCTTACCATGAAACATAGAAATGAGATGCGATATCGCGTTTTAAGAAGCACTAGAACTCTATTGCTACGATACGTAGACATCTGCAAACGCTATTTCCTTGCAAGGAAGTGTCGCATTTACATTCATTTGAATCGTAGACGAGGAATACATAACACTTCGCCAATCATATTATATCTTACCATGAAGCATAGAAATGAGATGCGATATCGCGTTTTAAGTAGCATTAGAACTCTATTGCTACGATACCTAGACATCGGCAGACGCTATTTCCTAGCAAGGAAGTGTCGCATTTACATTCATTTGAAGTGTAGACGAGGAATACATAACACTTCGCAAATCATATTATATCTTACCATGAAACATAGAAAGGAGATGCGATATCGCGTTTTAAGAAGCATTAGAACTCTATTGCTACGATACGTAGACATCTGCAAACGCTATTTCCTTGCAAGGAAGTGTCGCATTTACATTCATTTGAATCGTAGACGAGGAATACATAACACTTCGCAAATCATATTATATCTTACCATGAAGCATAGAAATGAGATGCGATGTCGCGTTATAAGAAGCATTAGAAAGCTATTGCTACGATACGTAGACATCTGCAAACGCTATTTCCTAGCGAGGAAGTATCGCATTCACATTCATTTGAAGTGTAGACGAGGAATACATAACACTTCGCAAATCATGTTATATCTTACCATGAAACATAGAAATGAGATGCGATATCGCGTTTTAAGAATCATATGAACTCTATTGCCACGATACGTAGACATCTGCAATCGCTATTTCCTTGCAAGGAAGTGTCGCATTTACATTCATTTGAAGAGTAGACGAGGAATACATAATACTTCGCAAATCATATTATATCTTTCCATGAAGCATAGAAATGAGATGCGATATCGCGTTTTAAGTAGCATTAGAACTCTACTGCTACGATACCTAGACATCGGCAGACGCTATTTCCTAGCAAGGAAGTGTCGCATTTACTTTCATTTGAAGTGTAGACGAGGAATACATGATACTTGCAAATCATATTATATCTTACCATGAAACATAGAAATGAGATGCGATATCGCGTTTTAAGAAGCATTAGAACACTATTGCTACGATAGGTAGACATTTGCAAACGCTATTTCCTAGCAAAGACGTGTCGCATTTACATTCATTTGAAGTGTAGGCGAGGAATACATAACACTTCGCAAATCATGTTATATCTTACCATGAAACATAGAAATGAGATGCGATATCGCGTTTTAAGAATCATATGAACTCTATTGCCACGATACGTAGACATCTGCAATCGCTATTTCCTTGCAAGGAAGTGTCGCATTTACATTCATTTGATGAGTAGACGAGGAATACATAACACTTCGCAAATCATTTATATCTTTCCATGAAGCATAGAAATGAGATGCGATATCGCGTTTTAAGTAGCATTAGAACTCTATTGCTACGATACCTAGACATCGGCAGACGCTATTTCCTGGCAAGGAAGTGTCGCATTTACATTCATTTGAAGTGTAGACGAGGAATACATGATACTTCGCAAATCATATTATATCTTACCATGAAACATAGAAATGAGATGCGATATCGCGTTTTAAGAAGCATTAGAACACTATTGCTACGATAGGTAGACATTTGCAAACGCTATTTCCTAGCAAAGAAGTGTCGCATTTACATTCATTTGAAGTGTAGGCGAGGAATACATAACACTTCGCAAATCATATTATATCTTACAATGAAACATAGAAATGAGATGCGATATCGCGTTTTAAGAAGCACTAGAACTCTATTGCTACGATACGTAGACATCTGCAAACGCTATTTCCTTGCAAGGAAGTGTCGCATTTACATTCATTTGAATCGTAGACGAGGAATGCATAACACTTCGCAATGAATATTATATCTTACCATGAAACATAGAAATGAGATGCGATATCGCGTTTTAAGTAGCATTAGAACTCAATTGCTACGATACCTAGACATCTGCAGACGCTATTTCCTAGCAAGGAAGTGTCGCATTAACATTCATTTGAAGTGTAGACGAGGAATACATGATACTTCGCAAACCATATTACATCTTACCATGAAACATAGAAATGAGATGCGATATCGCGTTTTAAGAAGCATTAGAACACTATTGCTACGATAGGTAGACATTTGCAAACGCTATTTCCTAGCAAAGAAGTGTCGCATTTACATTCATTTGAATCGTAGACGAGGAATGCATAGCACTTCGCAATGAATATTATATCTTACCATGAAACATAGAAATGAGATGCGATATCGCGTTATAAGTAGCATTAGAACTCTATTGCTACGATACCTAGACATCTGCAGACGCTATTTCCTAGCAAGGAATTGTCGCATTAACATTCATTTGAATCGTAGACGAGGAATACATGACACCTCGCAAATCATATTATATCTTACCATGAAGCATAGAAAGGAGATGCGATATCGCGTTTTAAGTAGCATTAGATCTCTATTGCTACGATACCTAGACATCGGCAGACGCTATTTCCTAGCAAGGAAGTGTCGCATTTACATTCATTTGAAGTGTAGACGAGGAATACATGATACTTCGCAAATCATATTATATCTTACCATGAAACATAGAAATGAGATGCGATATCGCGTTTTAAGAAGCATTAGAACACTATTGCTACGATAGGTAGACATCTGTAAACGCTATTTCCTTGCAAGGAACTGTCGCATTTACATTCATTTGAAGTGTAGACGAGGAATACATGATACTTCGCAAATCATATTATATCTTACCATGAAACATAGAAATGAGATGCGATATCGCGTTTTAAGAAGCATTAGAACTCTATTGCCACGATACGTAGACATCTGCAAACGCTATTTCCTTGCAAGGAAGTGTCGCATTTACATTCATTTGAAGTGTAGACGAGGAATACATAACACTTCGCAAATCATATTATATCTTATCATGAAACATAGAAATGAGATGCAATATCTTGTTTTAAGAATCATATGAACTCTATTGCTACGATACGTAGACATCTGCAGACGCTATTGCGTAGCAAGGAAGTGTCGCATTTACATTCATTTGAAGTGTAGACGAGGAATACGTGATACTTCGCAAATCATATTATATCTTACCATGAAACATAGAGATGAGATGCGATATCGCGTTTTAAGAAGCATTTGAACTCTATTGCTTCGATACGTAGACATCTGCAAACGCTATTTCCTTGCAAGGAAGTGTCGCATTTACATTCATTTGATGTGTAGACGAGGAATACATAGCACTTCGCAAATCATATTATATCTTATCATGAAACATAGAAATGAGATGCGATATCGCGTTTTAAGAAGCATTAGAACTCTATTGCTACGATACGTAGACATCTGCAAACGCTATTTCCTAGCGAGGAAGTGTCGCATTCACATTCATTTGAAGTGTAGACGAGGAATACATGACACTTCGCAAATCATATTATATCTTACCACGAAACGTAGAAATGAGATGCAATATAGCGTTTTAAGAATCATATGAACTCTATTGCTACGATACGTAGACATCTGCAAATGCTATTTCCTTGCATGGAAGTGTCGCATTTACATTCATTTGAATCGTAGACGAGGAATGCATAACACTTCGCAATGAATATTATATCTTATCATCAAACATAGATATGAGATGCAATATCTCGTTCTAAGAAGCATTAGAAAGCTATTGCTACGATACGTAGACATCTGCAAACGCTATTTCCTAGCGAGGAAGTATCGCATTCACATTCATTTGATGTGTAGACGAGGAATACATAACACTTCGCAAATCATGTTATATCTTACCATGAAACATAGAAATGAGATGCGATATCGCGTTTTAAGAAACATTTGAACTCTATTGCTACGATACGTAGACATCTGCAATCGCTATTTCCTTGCAAGGAAGTGTCGCATTTACATTCATTTGAAGTGTAGACGAGGAATACATGACACTTCACAAATCATATTACATCTTACCATGAAACATAGAAATGAGATGCGATATCGCGTTTTAAGAATCATATGAACTCTATTGCTACGATACGTAGACATCTGCAATCGCTATTTCCTTGCAAGGATGTGTCGCATTTACATTCATTTGAAGTGTAGGCGAGGAATACATAACACTTCGCAAATCATATTATATCTTACCATGAAACATGGAAATGAGATGCGATATCGCGTTTTAAGAAGCACTAGAACTCTATTGCTACGATACGTAGACATCTGCGAACGCTATTTCCTTGCAAGGAAGTGTCGCATTTACATTCATTTGAATCGTAGACGAGGAATACATAACACTTCGCCAATCATATTATATCTTACCATGAAGCATAGAAATGAGATGCGATATCGCGTTTTAAGTAGCATTAGAACTCTATTACTACGATACCTAGACATCGGCAGACGCTATTTCCTAGCAAGGAAGTGTCGCATTTACATTCATTTGAAGTGTAGACGAGGAATACATGATACTTCGCAAATCATATTATATCTTACCATGAAACATAGAAATGAGATGCGATATCGCGTTTTAAGAAGCATTAGAACTCTATTGCTACGATACGTAGACATCTGCAAACGCTATTTCCTTGCAAGGAAGTGTCGCGTTTACATTCATTTGAATCGTAGACGAGGAATACATAACACTTTGCAAATCATATATCTTACCATGAAGCATAGAAATGAGATGCGATGTCGCGTTTTAAGAAGCATTAGAAAGCTATTGCTACGATACGTAGACATCTGCAAACGCTATTTCCTAGCGAGGAAGTATCGCATTCACATTCATTTGAAGTGTAGACGAGGAATACATAACACTTCGCAAATCATGTTATATCTTACCATGAAACATAGAAATGAGATGCGATATCGCGTTTTAAGAATCATATGAACTCTATTGCCACGATACGTAGACATCTGCAATCGCTATTTCCTTGCAAGGAAGTGTCGCATTTACATTCATTTGAAGAGTAGACGAGGAATACATAACACTTCGCAAATCATATTATATCTTTCCATGAAGCATAGAAATGAGATGCGATATCGCGTTTTAAGTAGCATTAGAACTCTACTGCTACGATACCTAGACATCGGCAGACGCTATTTCCTAGCAAGGAAGTGTCGCATTTACTTTCATTTGAAGTGTAGACGAGGAATACATGATACTTGCAAATCATATTATATCTTACCATGAAACATAGAAATGAGATGCGATATCGCGTTTTAAGAAGCATTAGAACACTATTGCTACGATAGGTAGACATTTGCAAACGCTATTTCCTAGCAAAGACGTGTCGCATTTACATTCATTTGAAGTGTAGGCGAGGAATACATAACACTTCGCAAATCATGTTATATCTTACCATGAAACATAGAAATGAGATGCGATATCGCGTTTTAAGAATCATATGAACTCTATTGCCACGATACGTAGACATCTGCAATCGCTATTTCCTTGCAAGGAAGTGTCGCATTTACATTCATTTGATGAGTAGACGAGGAATACATAACACTTCGCAAATCATTTATATCTTTCCATGAAGCATAGAAATGAGATGCGATATCGCGTTTTAAGTAGCATTAGAACTCTATTGCTACGATACCTAGACATCGGCAGACGCTATTTCCTGGCAAGGAAGTGTCGCATTTACATTCATTTGAAGTGTAGACGAGGAATACATGATACTTCGCAAATCATATTATATCTTACCATGAAACATAGAAATGAGATGCGATATCGCGTTTTAAGAAGCATTAGAACACTATTGCTACGATAGGTAGACATTTGCAAACGCTATTTCCTAGCAAAGAAGTGTCGCATTTACATTCATTTGAAGTGTAGGCGAGGAATACATAACACTTCGCAAATCATATTATATCTTACAATGAAACATAGAAATGAGATGCGATATCGCGTTTTAAGAAGCACTAGAACTCTATTGCTACGATACGTAGACATCTGCAAACGCTATTTCCTTGCAAGGAAGTGTCGCATTTACATTCATTTGAATCGTAGACGAGGAATGCATAACACTTCGCAATGAATATTATATCTTACCATGAAACATAGAAATGAGATGCGATATCGCGTTTTAAGTAGCATTAGAACTCAATTGCTACGATACCTAGACATCTGCAGACGCTATTTCCTAGCAAGGAAGTGTCGCATTAACATTCATTTGAAGTGTAGACGAGGAATACATGATACTTCGCAAACCATATTACATCTTACCATGAAACATAGAAATGAGATGCGATATCGCGTTTTAAGAAGCATTAGAACACTATTGCTACGATAGGTAGACATTTGCAAACGCTATTTCCTAGCAAAGAAGTGTCGCATTTACATTCATTTGAATCGTAGACGAGGAATGCATAGCACTTCGCAATGAATATTATATCTTACCATGAAACATAGAAATGAGATGCGATATCGCGTTATAAGTAGCATTAGAACTCTATTGCTACGATACCTAGACATCTGCAGACGCTATTTCCTAGCAAGGAATTGTCGCATTAACATTCATTTGAATCGTAGACGAGGAATACATGACACCTCGCAAATCATATTATATCTTACCATGAAGCATAGAAAGGAGATGCGATATCGCGTTTTAAGTAGCATTAGATCTCTATTGCTACGATACCTAGACATCGGCAGACGCTATTTCCTAGCAAGGAAGTGTCGCATTTACATTCATTTGAAGTGTAGACGAGGAATACATGATACTTCGCAAATCATATTATATCTTACCATGAAACATAGAAATGAGATGCGATATCGCGTTTTAAGAAGCATTAGAACACTATTGCTACGATAGGTAGACATCTGTAAACGCTATTTCCTTGCAAGGAACTGTCGCATTTACATTCATTTGAAGTGTAGACGAGGAATACATGATACTTCGCAAATCATATTATATCTTACCATGAAACATAGAAATGAGATGCGATATCGCGTTTTAAGAAGCATTAGAACTCTATTGCCACGATACGTAGACATCTGCAAACGCTATTTCCTTGCAAGGAAGTGTCGCATTTACATTCATTTGAAGTGTAGACGAGGAATACATAACACTTCGCAAATCATATTATATCTTATCATGAAACATAGAAATGAGATGCAATATCTTGTTTTAAGAATCATATGAACTCTATTGCTACGATACGTAGACATCTGCAGACGCTATTGCGTAGCAAGGAAGTGTCGCATTTACATTCATTTGAAGTGTAGACGAGGAATACGTGATACTTCGCAAATCATATTATATCTTACCATGAAACATAGAGATGAGATGCGATATCGCGTTTTAAGAAGCATTTGAACTCTATTGCTTCGATACGTAGACATCAGCAAACGCTATTTCCTTGCAAGGAAGTGTCGCATTTACATTCATTTGATGTGTAGACGAGGAATACATAGCACTTCGCAAATCATATTATATCTTATCATGAAACATAGAAATGAGATGCGATATCGCGTTTTAAGAAGCATTAGAACTCTATTGCTACGATACGTAGACATCTGCAAACGCTATTTCCTAGCGAGGAAGTGTCGCATTCACATTCATTTGAAGTGTAGACGAGGAATACATGACACTTCGCAAATCATATTATATCTTACCACGAAACGTAGAAATGAGATGCAATATAGCGTTTTAAGAATCATATGAACTCTATTGCTACGATACGTAGACATCTGCAAATGCTATTTCCTTGCATGGAAGTGTCGCATTTACATTCATTTGAATCGTAGACGAGGAATGCATAACACTTCGCAATGAATATTATATCTTATCATCAAACATAGATATGAGATGCAATATCTCGTTCTAAGAAGCATTAGAAAGCTATTGCTACGATACGTAGACATCTGCAAACGCTATTTCCTAGCGAGGAAGTATCGCATTCACATTCATTTGATGTGTAGACGAGGAATACATAACACTTCGCAAATCATGTTATATCTTACCATGAAACATAGAAATGAGATGCGATATCGCGTTTTAAGAAACATTTGAACTCTATTGCTACGATACGTAGACATCTGCAATCGCTATTTCCTTGCAAGGAAGTGTCGCATTTACATTCATTTGAAGTGTAGACGAGGAATACATGACACTTCACAAATCATATTACATCTTACCATGAAACATAGAAATGAGATGCGATATCGCGTTTTAAGAATCATATGAACTCTATTGCTACGATACGTAGACATCTGCAATCGCTATTTCCTTGCAAGGATGTGTCGCATTTACATTCATTTGAATCGTAGACGAGGAATACATAACACTTCGCCAATCATATTATATCTTACCATGAAGCATAGAAATGAGATGCGATATCGCGTTTTAAGTAGCATTAGAACTCTATTACTACGATACCTAGACATCGGCAGACGCTATTTCCTAGCAAGGAAGTGTCGCATTTACATTCATTTGAAGTGTAGACGAGGAATACATGATACTTCGCAAATCATATTATATCTTACCATGAAACATAGAAATGAGATGCGATATCGCGTTTTAAGAAGCATTAGAACTCTATTGCTACGATACGTAGACATCTGCAAACGCTATTTCCTTGCAAGGAAGTGTCGCGTTTACATTCATTTGAATCGTAGACGAGGAATACATAACACTTTGCAAATCATATATCTTACCATGAAGCATAGAAATGAGATGCGATGTCGCGTTTTAAGAAGCATTAGAAAGCTATTGCTACGATACGTAGACATCTGCAAACGCTATTTCCTAGCGAGGAAGTATCGCATTCACATTCATTTGAAGTGTAGACGAGGAATACATAACACTTCGCAAATCATGTTATATCTTACCATGAAACATAGAAATGAGATGCGATATCGCGTTTTAAGAATCATATGAACTCTATTGCCACGATACGTAGACATCTGCAATCGCTATTTCCTTGCAAGGAAGTGTCGCATTTACATTCATTTGAAGAGTAGACGAGGAATACATAACACTTCGCACATCATATTATATCTTTCCATGAAGCATAGAAATGAGATGCGATATCGCGTTTTAAGTAGCATTAGAACTCTATTGCTACGATACCTAGACATCGGCAGACGCTATTTCCTAGCAAGGAAGTGTCGCATTTACATTCATTTGAAGTGTAGACGAGGAATACATGATACTTCGCAAATCATATTATATCTTACCATGAAGCATAGAAATGAGATGCGATATCGCGTTTTAAGTAGCATTAGAACTCTATTGCTACGATACCTAGACATCGGCAGACGCTATTTCCTAGCAAGGAAGTGTCGCATTTACATTCATTTGAAGTGTAGACGAGGAATACATGATACTTAGCAAATCATATTATATCTTATCATGAAACATAGAAATGAGATTCGATATCGCGTTTTAAGAAGCATTATAAAGCTATTGCTACGATACCTAGACATCGGCAAACGCTATTTCCTAGCGAGGAAGTATCGCATTCACATTCATTTGAAGTGTAGACAAGGAATACATGATACTTCGCAAATCTAATTATATCTATACCATGAAACATAGAAATGAGATTCGATATCGCGTTTTAAGAAGCATTAGAAAGCAATTGCTACGATAGGTAGATATGTGCAAACGTTATTTCCTAGCGAGGAAGTATCGCATTCACATTCATTTGAAGTGTAGACGAGGAATACATAACACTTCGCAAATCATGTTATATCTTACCATGAAACATAGAAATGAGATGCGATATCGCGTTTTAAGAATCATATGAACTCTATTGCTACGATACGTAGACATCTGCAATCGCTATTTCCTTGCAAGGAAGTGTCGCATTTACATTCATTTGAAGTGTATGCGAGGAATACATAACACTTCCCAAATCATATTATATCTTACCATGAAATATAGAAATGAGATGCGATATCGCGTTTTAAGAAGCATTAGAAAGCTATTGCTACGATACGTAGATATCTGCAAACGCTATTTCCTAGCGAGGAAGTATCGCATTCACATTCATTTGAAGTGTAGACGAGGAATACATAACACTTCGCAAATCATGTTATATCTTACCATGAAACATAGAAATGAGATGCGATATCGCGTTTTAAGAATCATATGAACTCTATTGCTACGATACGTAGACATCTGCAATCGCTATTTCCTTGCAAGGAAGTGTCGCATTTACATTCATTTGAAGTGTAGGCGAGGAATACATAACACTTCCCAAATCATATTATATCTTCCCATGAAACATAGAAATGAGATGCGATATCGCGTTTTAAGAAGCATTAGAAAGCTATTGCTACGATACGTAGATGTCTGCAAACGCTATTTCCTAGCGAGGAAGTATCGCATTCACATTCATTTGAAGTGTAGACGAGGAATACATAACACTTCGCAAATCATGTTATATCTTACCATGAAACATAGAAATGAGATGCGATATCGCGTTTTAAGAATCATATGAACTCTATTGCCACGATACGTACACATCTGCAATCGCTATTTCCTTGCAAGGAAGTGTCGCATTTACATTCATTTGAAGAGTAGACGAGGAATACATAACACTTCGCAAATCATATTATATCTTTCCATGAAGCATAGAAATGAGATGCGATATCGCGTTTTAAGTAGCATTAGAACTCTATTGCTACGATACCTAGACATCGGCAGACGCTATTTCCTAGCAAGGAAGTGTCGCATTTACATTCATTTGAAGTGTAGACGAGGAATACATGATACTTCGCAAATCATATTATATCTTACCATGAAACATAGAAATGAGATGCGATATTGCGTTTTAAGAAGCATTAGAACACTATTGCTACGATAGGTAGACATTTGCTAACGCTATTTCCTAGCAAAGAAGTGTCGCATTTACATTCATTTGAAGTGTAGACGAGGAATACATAACACTTCGCAAATCATATTATATCTTACCATGAAGCATTGAAATGAGATGCGATGTCGCGTTTTAAGAAGCATTAGAACTCTATTGCTACGATACCTAGACATCTGCAGACGCTATTTCCTAGCAAGGAAGTGTCGCATTTACAATCATTTGATGTGTAGACGAGGAATACGTGATACTTCGCAAATCATATTATATCTTACCACGAAACATAGAAATGAGATGCGATATCGCGTTTTGAGGAGCATTAGAACACTATTGCTACGACAGGTAGACATTTGCAAACGCTATTTCCTAGCAAAGAAGTGTCGCATTTACATTCATTTGAAGTGTAGACGAGGAATACATAACACTTCGCAAATCATATTATATCTTACCATGAAACATAGAAATGAGATGCGATATCGCGTTTTAAGAAGCACTAGAACTCTATTGCTACGATACGTAGACATCTGCAAACGCTATTTCCTTGCAAGGAAGTGTCGCATTTACATTCACTTGAATCGTAGACGAGGAATACATAACACTTCGCCAATCATATTATATCTTACCATGAAGCATAGAAATGAGATGCGATATCGCGTTTTAAGTAGCATTAGAACTCTATTGCTACGATACCTAGATATCGGCAGACGCTATTTCCTAGCAAGGAAGTGTCGCATTTACATTCATTTGAAGTGTAGACGAGGAATACATGATACTTCGCAAATCATATTATATCTTACCATGAAACATAGAAATGAGATGCGATATCGCGTTTTAAGAAGCATTAGAACTCTATTGCTAAGATACGTAGACATCTGCAAACGCTATTTCCTTGCAAGGAAGTGTCGCATTTACATTCATTTGAATCATAGACGAGGAATACATAACACTTCGCAAATCATACTATATCTTACCATGAAGCGTAGAAATGAGATGCGATATCGCGTTTTAAGTAGCATTAGAACTCTATTGCTACGATACCTAGACATCGGCAGACGCTATTTCCTAGCAAGGAAGTGTCGCATTTACATTCATTTGAAGTGTAGACGAGGAATACATGATACTTCGCAAATCATATTATATCTTACCATGAAACATAGAAATGAGATTCGATATCGCGTTTTAAGAAGCATTAGAAAGCTATTGCTACGATACCTAGACATCGGCAGACGCTATTTCCTAGCGAGGAAGTATCGCATTCACATTCATTTGAAGTGTAGATAAGGAATACATGATACTTCGCAAATCATATTATATCTATACCATGAAACATAGAAATGAGATTCGATATCGCGTTTTAAGAAGCATTAGAAAGTAATTGCTACGATACGTAGATATGTGCAAACGTTATTTCCTAGCGAGGAAGTATCGCATTCACATTCATTTGAAGTGTAGACGAGGAATACATAACACTTCGCAAATCATGTTATATCTTACCATGAAACATAGAAATGAGATGCGATATCGCGTTTTAAGAATCATATGAACTCTATTGCTACGATACGTAGACATCTGCAATCGCTATTTCCTTGCAAGGAAGTGTCGCATTTACATTCATTTGAAGTGTATGCGAGGAATACATAACACTTCCCAAATCATATTATATCTTACCATGAAATATAGAAATGAGATGCGATATCGCGTTTTAAGAAGCATTAGAAAGCTATTGCTACGATACGTAGATATCTGCAAACGCTATTTCCTAGCGAGGAAGTATCGCATTCACATTCATTTGAAGTGTAGACGAGGAATACATAACACTTCGCAAATCATGTTATATCTTACCATGAAACATAGAAATGAGATGCGATATCGCGTTTTAAGAATCATATGAACTCTATTGCTACGATACGTAGACATCTGCAATCGCTATTTCCTTGCAAGGAAGTGTCGCATTTACATTCATTTGAAGTGTAGGCGAGGAATACATAACACTTCCCAAATCATATTATATCTTCCCATGAAACATAGAAATGAGATGCGATATCGCGTTTTAAGAAGCATTAGAAAGCTATTGCTACGATACGTAGATGTCTGCAAACGCTATTTCCTAGCGAGGAAGTATCGCATTCACATTCATTTGAAGTGTAGACGAGGAATACATAACACTTCGCAAATCATGTTATATCTTACCATGAAACATAGAAATGAGATGCGATATCGCGTTTTAAGAATCATATGAACTCTATTGCCACGATACGTACACATCTGCAATCGCTATTTCCTTGCAAGGAAGTGTCGCATTTACATTCATTTGAAGAGTAGACGAGGAATACATAACACTTCGCAAATCATATTATATCTTTCCATGAAGCATAGAAATGAGATGCGATATCGCGTTTTAAGTAGCATTAGAACTCTATTGCTACGATACCTAGACATCGGCAGACGCTATTTCCTAGCAAGGAAGTGTCGCATTTACATTCATTTGAAGTGTAGACGAGGAATACATGATACTTCGCAAATCATATTATATCTTACCATGAAACATAGAAATGAGATGCGATATTGCGCTTTAAGAAGCATTAGAACACTATTGCTACGATAGGTAGACATTTGCAAACGCTATTTCCTAGCAAAGAAGTGTCGCATTTACATTCATTTGAAGTGTAGACGAGGAATACATAACACTTCGCAAATCATATTATATCTTACCATGAAGCATTGAAATGAGATGCGATGTCGCGTTTTAAGAAGCATTAGAACTCTATTGCTACGATACCTAGACATCTGCAGACGCTATTTCCTAGCAAGGAAGTGTCGCATTTACAATCATTTGATGTGTAGACGAGGAATACGTGATACTTCGCAAATCATATTATATCTTACCACGAAACATAGAAATGAGATGCGATATCGCGTTTTGAGGAGCATTAGAACACTATTGCTACGACAGGTAGACATTTGCAAACGCTATTTCCTAGCAAAGAAGTGTCGCATTTACATTCATTTGAAGTGTAGACGAGGAATACATAACACTTCGCAAATCATTTTATATCTTACCATGAAACATAGAAATGAGATGCGATATCGCGTTTTAAGAAGCACTAGAACTCTATTGCTACGATACGTAGACATCTGCAAACGCTATTTCCTTGCAAGGAAGTGTCGCATTTACATTCACTTGAATCGTAGACGAGGAATACATAACACTTCGCCAATCATATTATATCTTACCATGAAGCATAGAAATGAGATGCGATATCGCGTTTTAAGTAGCATTAGAACTCTATTGCTACGATACCTAGACATCGGCAGACGCTATTTCCTAGCAAGGAAGTGTCGCATTTACATTCATTTGAAGTGTAGACGAGGAATACATGATACTTCGCAAATCATATTATATCTTACCATGAAACATAGAAATGAGATTCGATATCGCGTTTTAAGAAGCATTAGAAAGCTATTGCTACGATACCTAGACATCGGCAAACGCTATTTCCTAGCGAGGAAGTGTCGCATTTACATTCATTTGAAGTGTAGACGAGGAATACATGATACTTCGCAAATCATATTATATCTTACCATGAAACATAGAAATGAGATGCGATATCGCGTTTTAAGAAGCATTAGAACACTATTGCTACGATAGGTAGACATTTGCAAACGCTATTTCCTAGCAAAGAAGTGTCGCATTTACATTCATTTGAAGTGTAGGCGAGGAATACATAACACTTCGCAAATCATATTATATCTTACAATGAAACATAGAAATGAGATGCGATATCGCGTTTTAAGAAGCACTAGAACTCTATTGCTACGATACGTAGACATCTGCAAACGCTATTTCCTTGCAAGGAAGTGTCGCATTTACATTCATTTGAATCGTAGACGAGGAATGCATAACACTTCGCAATGAATATTATATCTTACCATGAAACATAGAAATGAGATGCGATATCGCGTTTTAAGTATCATTAGAACTCTATTGCTACGATACCTAGACATCTGCAGACGCTATTTCCTAGCAAGGAATTGTCGCATTAACATTCATTTGAAGTGTAGACGAGGAATACATGATACTTCGCAAACCATATTATATCTTACCATGAAACATAGAAATGAGATGCGATATCGCGTTTTAAGAAGCATTAGAACACTATTGCTACGATAGGTAGACATTTGCAAACGCTATTTCCTAGCAAAGAAGTGTCGCATTTACATTCATTTGAAGTGTTGACGAGAAATACATGACACTTCGCAAATCATATTATATCTTACCATGAAACATAGGAATGAGATTCGATATCGCGTTTTAAGAAGCATTAGAAAGCTATTGCTGCGATACGTAGACATCTGCAAACGCTATTTCCTAGCGAGGAAGTATCGCATTCACATTCATTTGAAGTGTAGACGAGGAATACATAACACTTCGCAAATCATGTTATATCTTACCATGAAACATAGAAATGAGATGCGATATCGCGTTTTAAGTAGCATTAGAACTCAATTGCTACGATACCTAGACATCTGCAGACGCTATTTCCTAGCAAGGAAGTGTCGCATTAACATTCATTTGAAGTGTAGACGAGGAATACATGATACTTCGCAAACCATATTACATCTTACCATGAAACATAGAAATGAGATGCGATATCGCGTTTTAAGAAGCATTAGAACACTATTGCTACGATAGGTAGACATTTGCAAACGCTATTTCCTAGCAAAGAAGTGTCGCATTTACATTCATTTGAATCGTAGACGAGGAATGCATAGCACTTCGCAATGAATATTATATCTTACCATGAAACATAGAAATGAGATGCGATATCGCGTTTTAAGTAGCATTAGAACTCTATTGCTACGATACCTAGACATCTGCAGACGCTATTTCCTAGCAAGGAATTGTCGCATTAACATTCATTTGAATCGTAGACGAGGAATACATGACACTTCGCAAATCATATTATATCTTACCATGAAGCATAGAAAGGAGATGCGATATCGCGTTTTAAGTAGCATTAGATCTCTATTGCTACGATACCTAGACATCGGCAGACGCTATTTCCTAGCATGGAAGTGTCGCATTTACATTCATTTGAAGTGTAGACGAGGAATACATGATACTTCGCAAATCATATTATATCTTACCATGAAACATAGAAATGAGATGCGATATCGCGTTTTAAGAAGCATTAGAACACTATTGCTACGATAGGTAGACATCTGTAAACGCTATTTCCTTGCAAGGAAGTGTCGCATTTATATTCGTTTAAAGTGTAGACGAGAAATACATGACACTTCGCAAATCATATTATATCTTAACATGAAACATAGAAATGAGATGCGATATCGCGTTTTAAGAATCATATGAACTCTATTGCTACGATACGTAGACATCTGCAGACGCTATTTCCTTGCAAGGAAGTGTCTCATTTACATTCATTTGAAGTGTAGGCGAGGAATACATAACACTTCGCAAATCATATTATATCTTACCATGAAACATAGAAATGAGATGCGATATCGCGTTTTAAGAAGCATTAGAACTCTATTGCTACGGTACGTAGACATCTGCAAACGCTATTTCCTTGCAAGGAAGTGTCGCATTTACATTCATTTGAATCGTAGACGAGGAATACATAACACTTCGCAAATCATATTATATCTTACCATGAAGCATAGAAATGAGATGCGATATCGCGTTTTAAGTAGCATTAGAACTCTATTGCTACGATACGTAGACATCTGCAAACGCTATTTCCTAGCGAGGAAGTGTCGCATTCACATTCATTTGAAGTGTAGACGAGGAATACATGACACTTCGCAAATCATATTATATCTTACCACGAAACGTAGAAATGAGATGCAATATAGCGTTTTAAGAATCATATGAACTCTATTGCTACGATACGTAGACATCTGCAAATGCTATTTCCTTGCATGGAAGTGTCGCATTTACATTCATTTGAATCGTAGACGAGGAATGCATAACACTTCGCAATGAATATTATATCTTATCATCAAACATAGATATGAGATGCAATATCTCGTTCTAAGAAGCATTAGAAAGCTATTGCTACGATACGTAGACATCTGCAAACGCTATTTCCTAGCGAGGAAGTATCGCATTCACATTCATTTGATGTGTAGACGAGGAATACATAACACTTCGCAAATCATGTTATATCTTACCATGAAACATAGAAATGAGATGCGATATCGCGTTTTAAGAAACATTTGAACTCTATTGCTACGATACGTAGACATCTGCAATCGCTATTTCCTTGCAAGGAAGTGTCGCATTTACATTCATTTGAAGTGTAGACGAGGAATGCATAACACTTCGCAATGAATATTATATCTTGTCATGAAACATAGAAATGAGATGCAATATCTCGTTTTAAGAAGCATTTGAACTCTCCTGCTACGATACCTAGACATCTGCAGACGCTATTTCCTAGCAAGGAAGTGTCGCATTTACATTCATTTGAAGTGTAGACGAGGAATACATAACACTTCGCAAATCATATTATATCTTACCATGAAACATAGAAATGAGATGCGATATCGCGTTTTAAGAAGCATTAGAACACTATTGCTACGATAGGTAGACATTTGCAAACGCTATTTCCTAGCAAAGAAGTGTCGCATTTACATTCATTTGAAGTGTAGGCGAGGAATACATAACACTTCGCAAATCATATTATATCTTACAATGAAACATAGAAATGAGATGCGATATCGCGTTTTAAGAAGCACTAGAACTCTATTGCTACGATACGTAGACATCTGCAAACGCTATTTCCTTGCAAGGAAGTGTCGCATTTACATTCATTTGAATCGTAGACGAGGAATGCATAACACTTCGCAATGAATATTATATCTTACCATGAAACATAGAAATGAGATGCGATATCGCGTTTTAAGTATCATTAGAACTCTATTGCTACGATACCTAGACATCTGCAGACGCTATTTCCTAGCAAGGAATTGTCGCATTAACATTCATTTGAAGTGTAGACGAGGAATACATGATACTTCGCAAACCATATTATATCTTACCATGAAACATAGAAATGAGATGCGATATCGCGTTTTAAGAAGCATTAGAACACTATTGCTACGATAGGTAGACATCTGCAATCGCTATTTCCTTGCAAGGAAGTGTCGCATTTACATTCATTTGAAGTGTAGGCGAGGAATACATAACACTTCGCAAATCATATTATATCTTCCCATGAAACATAGAAATGAGATGCGATATCGCGTTTTAAGAAGCATTAGAAAGCTATTGCTACGACACCTAGACATCGGCAAACGCTATTTCCTAGCGAGGAAGTATCGCATTCACATTCATTTGAAGTGTAGACAAGGAATACATGATACTTCGCAAATCATATTATATCTATACCATGAAACATAGAAATGAGATTCGATATCGCGTTTTAAGAAGCATTAGAAAGCTATTGCTACGATACGTAGATATCTGCAAACGCTATTTCCTAGCGAGGAAGTATCGCATTCACATTCATTTGAAGTGTAGACGAGGAATACATAACACTTCGCAAATCATGTTATATCTTACCATGAAACATAGAAATGAGATGCGATATCGCGTTTTAAGAATCATATGAACTCTATTGCTACGATACGTAGACATCTGCAATCGCTATTTCCTTGCAAGGAAGTGTCGCATTTACATTCATTTGAAGTGTAGGCGAGGAATACATAACACTTCGCAAATCATATTATATCTTCCCATGAAACATAGAAATGAGATGCGATATCGCGTTTTAAGAAGCATTAGAAAGCTATTGCTACGATACGTAGATGTCTGCAAACGCTATTTCCTAGCGAGGAAGTATCGCATTCACATTCATTTGAAGTGTAGACGAGGAATACATAACACTTCGCAAATCATATTATATCTTTCCATGAAGCATAGAAATGAGATGCGATATCGCGTTTTAAGTAGCATTAGAACACTACTGCTACGATACCTAGACATCGGCAGACGCTATTTCCTAGCAAGGAAGTGTCGCATTTACATTCATTTGAAGTGTAGACGAGGAATACATGATACTTCGCAAATCATATTATATCTTACCATGAAACATAGAAATGAGATGCGATATCGCGTTTTAAGAAGCATTAGAACACTATTGCTACGATAGGTAGACATTTGCAAACGCTATTTCCTAGCAAAGAAGTGTCGCATTTACATTCATTTGAAGTGTAGGCGAGGAATACATAACACTTCGCAAATTATATTATATCTTACAATGAAACATAGAAATGAGATGCGATATCGCATTTTAAGAAGCACTAGAACTCTATTGCTACGATACGTAGACATCTGCAAACGCTATTTCCTTGCAAGGAAGTGTCGCATTTACATTCATTTGAATCGTAGACGAGGAATACATAACACTTCGCCAATCATATTATATCTTACCATGAAGCATAGAAATGAGATGCGATATCGCGTTTTAAGTAGCATTAGAACTCTATTGCTACGATACCTAGACATCGGCAGACGCTATTTCCTAGCAAGGAAGTGTCGCATTTACATTCATTTGAAGTGTAGACGAGGAATACATGATACTTCGCAAATCATATTATATCTTACCATGAAACATAGAAATGAGATGCGATATCGCGTTTTAAGAAGCATTAGAACTCTATTGCTACGATACGTAGACATCTGCAAACGCTATTTCCTTGCAAGGAAGTGTCGCATTTACATTCATTTGAATCATAGACGAGGAATACATAACACTTCGCAAATCATATTATATCTTACCATGAAGCATAGAAATGAGATGCGATATCGCGTTTTAAGTAGCATTAGAACTCTATTGCTACGATACCTAGACATCGGCAGACGCTATTTCCTAGCAAGGAAGTGTCGCATTTACATTCATTTGAAGTGTAGACGAGGAATACATGATACTTCGCAAATCATATTATATCTTACCATGAAACATAGAAATGAGATTCGATATCGCGTTTTAAGAAGCATTAGAAAGCTATTGCTACGATACCTAGACATCGGCAAACGCTATTTCCTAGCGAGGAAGTATCGCATTCACATTCATTTGAAGTGTAGACAAGGAATACATGATACTTCGCAAATCATATTATATCTATACCATGAAACATAGAAATGAGATTCGATATCGCGTTTTAAGAAGCATTAGAAAGCAATTGCTACGATACGTAGATATGTGCTAACGTTATTTCCTAGCGAGGAAGTATCGCATTCACATTCATTTGAAGTGTAGACGAGGAATACATAACACTTCGCAAATCATGTTATATCTTACCATGAAACATAGAAATGAGATGCGATATCGCGTTTTAAGAATCATATGAACTCTATTGCTACGATACGTAGACATCTGCAATCGCTATTTCCGTGCAAGGAAGTGTCGCATTTACATTCATTTGAAGTGTATGCGAGGAATACATAACACTTCCCAAATCATATTATATCTTACCATGAAATATAGAAATGAGATGCGATATCGCGTTTTAAGAAGCATTAGAAAGCTATTGCTACGATACGTAGATATCTGCAAACGCTATTTCCTAGCGAGGAAGTATCGCATTCACATTCATTTGAAGTGTAGACGAGGAATACATAACACTTCGCAAATCATGTTATATCTTACCATGAAACATAGAAATGAGATGCGATATCGCGTTTTAAGAATCATATGAACTCTATTGCTACGATACGTAGACATCTGCAATCGCTATTTCCTTGCAAGGAAGTGTCGCATTTACATTCATTTGAAGTGTAGGCGAGGAATACATAACACTTCGCAAATCATATTATATCTTCCCATGAAACATAGAAATGAAATGCGATATCGCGTTTTAAGAAGCATTAGAAAGCTATTGCTACGAAACGTAGATGTCTGCAAACGCTATTTCCTAGCGAGGAAGTATCGCATTCACATTCATTTGAAGTTTAGACGAGGAATACATAACACTTCGCAAATCATGTTATATCTTACCATGAAACATAGAAATGAGATGCGATATCGCGTTTTAAGAATCATATGAACTCTATTGCCACGATACGTACACATCTGCAATCGCTATTTCCTTGCAAGGAAGTGTCGCATTTACATTCATTTGAAGAGTAGACGAGGAATACATAACACTTCGCAAATCATATTATATCTTTCCATGAAGCATAGAAATGAGATGCGATATCGCGTTTTAAGTAGCATTAGAACTCTATTGCTACGATACCTAGACATCGGCAGACGCTATTTCCTAGCAAGGAAGTGTCGCATTTACATTCATTTGAAGTGTAGACGAGGAATACATGATACTTCGCAAATCATATTATATCTTACCATGAAACATAGAAATGAGATGCGATATTGCGTTTTAAGAAGCATTAGAACACTATTGCTACGATAGGTAGACATTTGCAAACGCTATTTCCTAGCAAAGAAGTGTCGCATTTACATTCATTTGAAGTGTAGACGAGGAATACATAACACTTCGCAAATCATATTATATCTTACCATGAAGCATTGAAATGAGATGAGACGTCGCGTTTTAAGAAGCATTAGAACTCTATTGCTACGATACCTAGACATCTGCAGACGCTATTTCCTAGCAAGGAAGTGTCGCATTTACAATCATTTGAAGTGTAGACGAGGAATACGTGATACTTCGCAAATAATATTATATCTTACCACGAAACATAGAAATGAGATGCGATATCGCGTTTTGAGAAGCATTAGAACACTATTGCTACGACAGGTAGACATTTGCAAACACTATTTTCTAGCAAAGAAGTGTCGCATTTACATTCATTTGAAGTGTAGACGAGGAATACATAACACTTCGCAAATCATATTATATCTTACCATGAAACATAGAAATGACATGCGATATTGCGTTTTAAGAAGCATTAGAACTCTATTGCTACGATACCTAGACATCTGCAGACGCTATACCCTAGCAAGGAAGTGTCGCATTTACATTCATTTGAAGTGTAGACGAGGAATACATGATACTTCGCAAATCATATTATATCTATACCATGAAACATAGAAATGAGATTCGATATCGCGTTTTAAGAAGCATTAGAAAGCTATTGCTACGATACGTAGATATCTGCAAACGCTATTTCCTAGCGAGGAAGTATCGCATTCACATTCATTTGGAGTGTAGACGAGGAATACGTAACACTTCGCAAATCATGTTATATCTTACCATGAAACATAGAAATGAGATGCGATATCGCGTTTTAAGAATCATATGAACTCTATTGCTACGATACGTAGACATCTGCAATCGCTATTTCCCTGCAAGGAAGTGTCACATTTACATTCATTTGAATCGTAGACGGGGAATGCATAACACTTCGCAATGAATATTATATCTCATCATGAAACATAGATATGAGATGCAATATCTCGTTTTAAGAAGCGTTTGAACTCTATTGCTTCGATACGTAGACATCTGCAAAAGCTATTTCCTAGCAAGGAAGTGTCGCATTTACATTCATTTGAAGTGTAGACGAGGAATACATGAACCTTCGCAAATCATATTATATCTATACCATGAAACATAGAAATGAGATTCTATATCGCGTTTTAAGAAGCATTAGAAAGCTATTGCTACGACACGTAGATATCTGCAAACGCTATTTCCTAGCGAGGAAGTATCGCATTCACATTCATTTGAAGTGTAGACGAGGAATACATAACACTTCGCAAATCATGTTATATCTTACCATGAATCATAGAAATGAGATGCGATATCGCGTTTTAAGAATCATATGAACTCTATTGCTACGATACGTAGATATCTGCAATCGCTATTTCCTTGCAAGGAAGTGTCGCATTTACATTCATTTGAAGTGTAGGCGAGGAATACATAACACTTCGCAAATCATATTATATCTTACCATGAAACATAGAAATGAGATGCGATATCGCGTTTTAAGAAGCACTAGAACTCTATTGCTACGATACGTAGACATCTGCAAACGCTATTTCCTTGCAAGGAAGTGTCGCATTTACATTCACTTGAATCGTAGACGAGGAATACATAACACTTCGCCAATCATATTATATCTTACCATGAAGCATAGAAATGAGATGCGATATCGCGTTTCAAGTAGCATTAGAACTCTATTGCTACGATACCTAGATATCGGCAGACGCTATTTCCTAGCAAGGAAGTGTCGCATTTACATTCATTTGAAGTGTAGACGAGGAATACATGATACTTCGCAAATCATATTATATCTTACCATGAAACATAGAAATGAGATGCGATATCGCGTTTTAAGAAGCATTAGAACTCTATTGCTACGATACGTAGACATCTGCAAACGCTATTTCCTTGCAAGGAAGTGTCGCATTTACATTCATTTGAATCGTAGACGAGGAATACATAACACTTCGCAAATCATATTATACCTTACCATGAAGCATAGAAATGAGATGCGATATCGCGTTTTAAGTAGCATTAGAACTCTATTGCGACGATACCTAGACATCGGCAGACGCTATTTCCTAGCAAGTAAGTGTCGCATTTTCATTCATTTGAAGTGTAGGCGAGGAATACATAACACTTCGCAAATCATATTATATCTTCCCATGAAACATAGAAATGAGATGCGATATCGCGTTTTAAGAAGCATTAGAAAGCTATTGCTACGATACGTAGATGTCTGCAAACGCTATTTCCTAGCGAGGAAGTATCGCATTCACATTCATTTGAAGTGTAGACGAGGAATACATAACACTTCACAAATCATGTTATATCTTACCATGAAACATAGAAATGAGATGCGATATCGCGTTTTAAGAATCATATGAACTCTATTGCCACGATACGTACACATCTGCAATCGCTATTTCCTTGCAAGGAAGTGTCGCATTTACATTCATTTGAAGAGTAGACGAGGAATACATAACACTTCGCAAATCATATTATATCTTTCCATGAAGCATAGAAATGAGATGCGATATCGCGTTTTAAGTAGCATTAGAACTCTACTGCTACGATACCTAGACATCGGCAGACGCTATTTCCTAGCAAGGAAGTGTCGCATTTACATTCATTTGAAGTGTAGACGAGGAATACATGATACTTCGCAAATCATATTATATCTTACCATGAAACATAGAAATGAGATGCGATATCGCGTTTTAAGAAGCATTAGAACACTATTGCTACGATAGGTAGACATTTGCAAACGCTATTTCCTAGCAAAGAAGTGTCGCATTTACATTCATTTGAAGTGTAGGCGAGGAATACATAACACTTCGCAAATCATATTATATCTTACAATGAAACATAGAAATGAGATGCGATATCGCGTTTTAAGAAGCACTAGAACTCTATTGCTACGATACGTAGACATCTGCAAACGCTATTTCCTTGCAAGGAAGTGTCGCATTTACATTCATTTGAATCGTAGACGAGGAATACATAACACTTCGCCAATCATATTATATCTTACCATGAAGCATAGAAATGAGATGCGATATCGCGTTTTAAGTAGCATTAGAACTCTATTGCTACGATACCTAGACATCGGCAGACGCTATTTCCTAGCAAGGAAGTGTCGCATTTACATTCATTTGAAGTGTAGACGAGGAATACATGATACTTCGCAAATCATATTATATCTTACCATGAAACATAGAAATGAGATGCGATATCGCGTTTTAAGAAGCATTAGAACTCTATTGCTACGATACGTAGACATCTGCAAACGCTATTTCCTTGCAAGGAAGTGTCGCATTTACATTCATTTGAATCATAGACGAGGAATACATAACACTTCGCAAATCATATTATATCTTACCATGAAGCATAGAAATGAGATGCGATATCGCGTTTTAAGTAGCATTAGAACTCTATTGCTACGATACCTAGACATCGGCAGACGCTATTTCCTAGCAAGGAAGTGTCGCATTTACATTCATTTGAAGTGTAGACGAGGAATACATGATACTTCGCAAATCATATTATATCTTACCATGAAACATAGAAATGAGATTCGATATCGCGTTTTAAGAAGCATTAGAAAGCTATTGCTACGATACCTGGACATCGGCAAACGCTATTTCCTAGCGAGGAAGTATCGCATTCACATTCATTTGAAGTGTAGACAAGGAATACATGATACTTCGCAAATCATATTATATCTATACCATGAAACATAGAAATGAGATTCGATATCGCGTTTTAAGAAGCATTAGAAAGCAATTGCTACGATACGTAGATATGTGCAAACGTTATTTCCTAGCGAGGAAGTATCGCATTCACATTCATTTGAAGTGTAGACGAGGAATACATAACACTTCGCAAATCATGTTATATCTTACCATGAAACATAGAAATGAGATGCGATATCGCGTTTTAAGAATCATATGAACTCTATTGCTACGATACGTAGACATCTGCAATCGCTATTTCCTTGCAAGGAAGTGTCGCATTTACATTCATTTGAAGTGTATGCGAGGAATACATAACACTTCCCAAATCATATTATATCTTACCATGAAATATAGAAATGAGATGCGATATCGCGTTTTAAGAAGCATTAGAAAGCTATTGCTACGATACGTAGATATCTGCAAACGCTATTTCCTAGCGAGGAAGTATCGCATTCACATTCATTTGAAGTGTAGACGAGGAATACATAACACTTCGCAAATCATGTTATATCTTACCATGAAACATAGAAATGAGATGCGATATCGCGTTTTAAGAATCATATGAACTCTATTGCTACGATACGTAGACATCTGCAATCGCTATTCCCTTGCAAGGAAGTGTCGCATTTACATTCATTTGAAGTGTAGGCGAGGAATACATAACACTTCGCAAATCATATTATATCTTCCCATGAAACATAGAAATGAGATGCGATATCGCGTTTTAAGAAGCATTAGAAAGCTATTGCTACGATACGTAGATGTCTGCAAACGCTATTTCCTAGCGAGGAAGTATCGCATTCACATTCATTTGAAGTGTAGACGAGGAATACATAACACTTCGCAAATCATGTTATATCTTACCATGAAACATAGAAATGAGATGCGATATCGCGTTTTAAGAATCATATGAACTCTATTGCCACGATACGTACACATCTGCAATCGCTATTTCCTTGCAAGGAAGTGTCGCATTTACATTCATTTGAAGAGTAGACGAGGAATACATAACACTTCGCAAATCATATTATATCTTTCCATGAAGCATAGAAATGAGATGCGATATCGCGTTTTAAGTAGCATTAGAACTCTATTGCTACGATACCTAGACATCGGCAGACGCTATTTCCTAGCAAGGAAGTGTCGCATTTACATTCATTTGAAGTGTAGACGAGGAATACATGATACTTCGCAAATCATATTATATCTTACCATGAAACATAGAAATGAGATGCAATATAGCGTTTTAAGAATCATAAGAACTCTATTGCTTCGATACGTAGACATCTGCAAACGCTATTTCCTAGCAAAGAAGTGTCGCATTTACATTCATTTGAAGTGTAGACGAGGAATACATAACACTTCGCAAATCATATTATATCTTACCATGAAACATAGAAATGACATGCGATATTGCGTTTTAAGAAGCATTAGAACTCTATTGCTACGATACCTAGACATCTGCAGACGCTATTTCCTAGCAAGGAAGTGTCGCATTTACATTCATTTGAAGTGTAGACGAGGAATACATGATACTTCGCAAATCATATTATATCTATACCATGAAACATAGAAATGAGATTCGATATCGCGTTTTAAGAAGCATTAGAAAGCTATTGCTACGATACGTAGATATCTGCAAACGCTATTTCCTAGCGAGGAAGTATCGCATTCACATTCATTTGGAGTGTAGACGAGGAATACGTAACACTTCGCAAATCATGTTATATCTTACCATGAAACATAGAAATGAGATGCGATATCGCGTTTTAAGAATCATATGAACTCTATTGCTACGATACGTAGACATCTGCAATCGCTATTTCCTTGCAAGGAAGTGTCGCATTTACTTTCATTTGAAATGTAGACGAGGAATACATAACACTTCGCAAATCATATTATATCTTACCATGAAACATAGAAATGAGATGCGATATCGCGTTTTAAGAAGCATTAGAACACTATTGCTGCGATAGGTAGACATTTGCAAACGCTATTTCCCTGCAAGGAAGTGTCACATTTACATTCATTTGAATCGTAGACGGGGAATGCATAACACTTCGCAATGAATATTATATCTCATCATGAAACATAGATATGAGATGCAATATCTCGTTTTAAAAAGCGTTTGAACTCTATTGCTTCGATACGTAGACATCTGCAAAAGCTATTTCCTAGCAAGGAAGTGTCGCATTTACATTCATTTGAAGTGTAGACGAGGAATACATGAACCTTCGCAAATCATATTATATCTATACCATGAAACATAGAAATGAGATTCGATATCGCGTTTTAAGAAGCATTAGAAAGCTATTGCTACGACACGTAGATATCTGCAAACGCTATTTCCTAGCGAGGAAGTATCGCATTCACATTCATTTGAAGTGTAGACGAGGAATACATAACACTTCGCAAATCATGTTATATCTTACCATGAATCATAGAAATGAGATGCGATATCGCGTTTTAAGAATCATATGAACTCTATTGCTACGATACGTAGATATCTGCAATCGCTATTTCCTTGCAAGGAAGTGTCGCATTTACATTCATTTGAAGTGTAGGCGAGGAATACATAACACTTCGCAAATCATATTATATCTTACCATGAAACATAGAAATGAGATGCGATATCGCGTTTTAAGAAGCACTAGATCTCTATTGCTACGATACGTAGACATCTGCAAACGCTATTTCCTTGCAAGGAAGTGTCGCATTTACATTCACTTGAATCGTAGACGAGGAATACATAACACTTCGCCAATCATATTATATCTTACCATGAAGCATAGAAATGAGATGCGATATCGCGTTTCAAGTAGCATTAGAACTCTATTGCTACGATACCTAGATATCGGCAGACGCTATTTCCTAGCAAGGAAGTGTCGCATTTACATTGATTTGAAGTGTAGACGAGGAATACATGATACTTCGCAAATCATATTATATCTTACCATGAAACATAGAAATGAGATGCGATATCGCGTTTTAAGAAGCATTAGAACTCTATTGCTACGATACGTAGACATCTGCAAACGCTATTTCCTTGCAAGGAAGTGTCGCATTTACATTCATTTGAATCGTAGACGAGGAATACATAACACTTCGCAAATCATATTATACCTTACCATGAAGCATAGAAATGAGATGCGATATCGCGTTTTAAGTAGCATTAGAACTCTATTGCTACGATACCTAGACATCGGCAGACGCTATTTCCTAGCAAGGAAGTGTCGCATTTACATTCATTTGAAGTGTAGACGAGGAATACATGATACTTCGCAAATCATATTATATCTTACCATGAAACATAGAAATGAGGTTCGATATCGCGTTTTAAGAAGCATTAGAAAGCTATTGCTACGATACTTAGACATCTGCAAACGCTATTTCCTAGCGAGGAAGTATCGCATTCACATTCATTTGAAGTGTAGACGAGGAGTACATAACACTTCGCAAATCATGTTATATCTTACCATGAAACATAGAAATGAGATGCGATATCGCGTTTTAAGAATCATATGAACTCTATTGCCACGATACGTACACATCTGCAATCGCTATTTCCTTGCAAGGAAGTGTCGCATTTACATTCATTTGAAGAGTAGACGAGGAATACATAACACTTCGCAAATCATATTATATCTTTCCATGAAGCATAGAAATGAGATGCGATATCGCGTTTTAAGAAGCACTAGAACTCTATTGCTACGATACGTAGACATCTGCAAACGGTATTTCCTTGCAAGGAAGTGTCGCATTTACATTCATTTGTATCGTAGACGAGGAATCCATAACACTTCGCCAATCATATTATATCTTACCATGAAGCATAGAAATGAGATGCGATATCGCGTTTTAAGTAGCATTAGAACTCTATTGCTACGATACCTAGACATCGGCAGACCCTATTTCCTAGCAAGGAAGTGTCGCATTTACATTCATTTGAAGTGTAGACGAGGAATACATGATACTTCGCAAATCATATTATATCTTACCATGAAACATAGAAATGAGATGCGATATCGCGTTTTAAGAAGCATTAGAACCCTATTGCTACGATACGTAGACATCTGCAAACGTTATTTCCTTGCATGGAAGTGTCGCATTTACATTCATTTGAAACGTAGACGAGGAATGCATAACACTTCGCAATCAATATTATACCTTATAATGAAACATAGATATGAGATGCAATATCTCGTTTTAAGAAGCATTTGAACTCTATTGCTACGATACCTAGACATCTGCAGACGCAATTTCCTAGCAAGGAAGTGTCGCATTTACATTCATTTGAAGTGTAGACAAGGAATACATGATACATCGCAAATCATATTATATCTATACCATGAAACATAGAAATGAGATTCGATATCGCGTTTTAAGAAGCATTAGAAAGCTATTGCTACGATACGTAGATATGTGCAAACGTTATTTCCTAGCGAGGAAGTATCGCATTCACATTCATTTGAAGTGTAGACGAGGAATACATAACACTTCGCAAATCATGTTATATCTTACCATGAAACATAGAAATGAGATGCGATATCGCGTTTTAAGAATCATATGAACTCTATTGCTACGATACGTAGGCATCTGCAATCGCTATTTCCTTGCAAGGAAGTGTCGCATTTACATTCATTTGAAGTGTAGGCGAGGAATACATAACACTTCCCAAATCATATTATATCTTACCATGAAACATAGAAATGAGATGCGATATCGCGTTTTAAGAAGCATTAGAAAGCTATTGCTACGATACGTAGATATCTGCAAACGCTATTTCCTAGCGAGGAAGTATCGCATTCACATTCATTTGAAGTGTAGACGAGGAATACATGACACTTCGCAAATCATATTACATCTTACCATGAAACATAGAAATGAGATGCGATATCGCGTTTTAAGAAGCATTAGAACACTATTGCTACGATAGGTAGACATTTGCAAACGCTATTTCCTAGCAAAGAAGTGTCGCATTTACATTCATTTGAAGTGTAGACGATGAATACATAACACTTCGCAAATCATATTATATCTTACCATGAAACATAGAAATGACATGCGATATTGCGTTTTAAGAAGCATTAGAACTCTATTGCTACGATACCTAGACATCTGCAGACGCTATTTCCTAGCAAGGAAGTGTCGCATTTACATTCATTTGAAGTGTAGACGAGGAATACATGATACTTCGCAAATCATATTATATCTATACCATGAAACATAGAAATGAGATTCGATATCGCGTTTTAAGAAGCATTAGAAAGCTATTGCTACGATACGTAGATATCTGCAAACGCTATTTCCTAGCGAGGAAGTATCGCATTCACATTCATTTGAAGTGTAGACGAGGAATACATAACACTTCGCAAATCATGTTATATCTTACCATGAAACATAGAAATGAGATGCGATATCGCGTTTTAAGAATCATATGAACTCTATTGCTACGATACGTAGACATCTGCAATCGCTATTTCCTTGCAAGGAAGTGTCGCATTTACTTTCATTTGAAATGTAGACGAGGAATACATAACACTTCGCAAATCATATTATATCTTACCATGAAACATAGAAATGAGATGCGATATCGCGTTTTAAGAAGCATTGGAACACTATTGCTGCGATAGGTTGACATTTGCGAACGCTATTTCCTAGCAAAGAAGTGTCGCATTTACATTCATTTGAAGTGTAGACGAGGAATACATAACACTTCGCAAATCATATTATATCTTATCATGAAACATAGAAATGACATGCGATATTGCGTTTTAAGAAGCATTAGAACTCTATTGCTACGATACCTAGACATCTGCAGACGCTATTTCCTAGCAAGGAAGTGTCGCATTTACATTCATTTGAAGTGTAGACGAGGAATACATGATACATCGCAAATCATATTATATCTATACCATGAAACATAGAAATGAGATTCGATATCGCGTTTTAAGAAGCATTAGAAAGCTATTGCTACGATACGTAGATATCTGCAAACGCTATTTCCTAGCGAGGAAGTATCGCATTCACATTCATTTGAAGTGTAGACGAGGAATACATATCACTTCGCAAATCATGTTATATCTTACCATGAAACATAGAAATGAGATGCGATATCGCGTTTTAAGAATCATATGAACTCTATTGCTACGATACGTACACATCTGCAATCGCTATTTCCTTGCAAGGAAGTGTCGCATTTACTTTCATTTGAAATGTAGACGAGGAATACATAACACTTCGCAAATCATATTATATCTTACCATGAAACATAGAAATGAGATGCGATATCGCGTTTTAAGAAGCATTGGAACACTATTGCTGCGATAAGTAGACATTTGCGAACGCTATTTCCTAGCAAAGAAGTGTCGCATTTACATTCATTTGAAGTGTAGACGAGGAATACATAACACTTCGCAAATCATATTATATCTTACCATGAAACATAGAAATGAGATGCGATATCGCGTTTTAAGAAGCACTAGAACTCTATTGCTACGATACGTAGACATCTGCAAACGGTATTTCCTAGCAAGGAAGTGTCGCATTTACATTCATTTGAAGTGTAGACGAGGAATACATGATACTTCGCAAATCATATTATATCTTACCATGAAACATAGAAATGAGATGCGATATCGCGTTTTAAGAAGCATTAGAACTCTATTGCTACGATACGTAGACATCTGCAAACGCTATTTCCTTGCAAGGAAGTGTCGCATTTACATTCATTTGAATCGTAGACGAGGAATACATAACACTTCGCAAATCATATTATATCTTACCATAAAGCATAGAAATGAGATGCGATATCGCGTTTTAAGTAGCATTAGAACTCTATTGCTACGATACCTAGACATCGGCAGACGCTATTTCCTAGCAAGGAAGTGTCGCATTTACATTCATTTGAAGTGTAGACGAGGAATACATGATACTTCGCAAATCATATTATATCTTACCATGAAACATAGAAATGAGATTCGATATCGCGTTTTAAGAAGCATTAGAACTCTATTGCTACGATACCTAGACATCTGCAGACGCTATTTCCTAGCAAGGAAGTGTCGCATTTACATTCATTTGAAGTGTAGACGAGGAATACATGATACATCGCAAATCATATTATATCTATACCATGAAACATAGAAATGAGATTCGATATCGCGTTTTAAGAAGCATTAGAAAGCTATTGCTACGATACGTAGATATCTGCAAACGCTATTTCCTAGCGAGGAAGTATCGCATTCACATTCATTTGAAGTGTAGACGAGGAATACATATCACTTCGCAAATCATGTTATATCTTACCATGAAACATAGAAATGAGATGCGATATCGCGTTTTAAGAATCATATGAACTCTATTGCTACGATACGTACACATCTGCAATCGCTATTTCCTTGCAAGGAAGTGTCGCATTTACTTTCATTTGAAATGTAGACGAGGAATACATAACACTTCGCAAATCATATTATATCTTACCATGAAACATAGAAATGAGATGCGATATCGCGTTTTAAGAAGCATTGGAACACTATTGCTGCGATAAGTAGACATTTGCGAACGCTATTTCCTAGCAAAGAAGTGTCGCATTTACATTCATTTGAAGTGTAGACGAGGAATACATAACACTTCGCAAATCATATTATATCTTACCATGAAACATAGAAATGAGATGCGATATCGCGTTTTAAGAAGCACTAGAACTCTATTGCTACGATACGTAGACATCTGCAAACGGTATTTCCTTGCAAGGAAGTGTCGCATTTACATTCATTTGAATCGTAGACGAGGAATCCATAACACTTCGCCAATCATATTATATCTTACCATGAAGCATAGAAATGAGATGCGATATCGCGTTTTAAGTAGCATTAGAACTCTATTGCTACGATACCTAGACATCGGCAGACGCTATTTCCTAGCAAGGAAGTGTCGCATTTACATTCATTTGAAGTGTAGACGAGGAATACATGATACTTCGCAAATCATATTATATCTTACCATGAAACATAGAAATGAGATGCGATATCGCGTTTTAAGAAGCATTAGAACTCTATTGCTACGATACGTAGACATCTGCAAACGCTATTTCCTTGCAAGGAAGTGTCGCATTTACATTCATTTGAATCGTAGACGAGGAATACATAACACTTCGCAAATCATATTATATCTTACCATAAAGCATAGAAATGAGATGCGATATCGCGTTTTAAGTAGCATTAGAACTCTATTGCTACGATACCTAGACATCGGCAGACGCTATTTCCTAGCAAGGAAGTGTCGCATTTACATTCATTTGAAGTGTAGACGAGGAATACATGATACTTCGCAAATCATATTATATCTTACCATGAAACATAGAAATGAGATTCGATATCGCGTTTTAAGAAGCATTAGAAAGCTATTGCTACGATACGTAGACATCTGCAAACGCTATTTCCTAGCGAGGATGTATCGCATTCACATTCATTTGAAGTGTAGACGAGGAGTACATAACACTTCGCAAATCATGTTATATCTTACCATGAAACATAGAAATGAGATGCGATATCGCGTTTTAAGAATCATATGAACTCTATTGCCACGATACGTACACATCTGCAATCGCTATTTCCTTGCAAGGAAGTGTCGCATTTACATTCATTTGAAGAGTAGACGAGGAATACATAACACTTCGCAAATCATATTATATCTTTCCATGAAGCATAGAAATGTGATGCGATATCGCGTTTTAAGTAGCATTAGAACTCTATTGCTACGATACCTAGGCATCGGCAGACGCTATTTCCTAGCAAGGAAGTGTCGCATTTACATTCATTTGAAGTGTAGACGAGGAATACATGATACTTCGCAAATCATATTATATCTTACCATGAAACATAGAAATGAGATGCGATATCGCGTTTTAAGAAGCATTAGAACACTATTGCTACGATAAGTAGACATTTGCGAACGCTATTTCCTAGCAAAGAAGTGTCGCATTTACATTCATTTGAAGTGTAGACGAGGAATACATAACACTTCGCAAATCATATTATATCTTACCATGAAACATAGAAATGAGATGCGATATCGCGTTTTAAGAAGCACTAGAACTCTATTGCTACGATACGTAGACATCTGCAAACGGTATTTCCTTGCAAGGAAGTGTCGCATTTACATTCATTTGAATCGTAGACGAGGAATCCATAACACTTCGCCAATCATATTATATCTTACCATGAAGCATAGAAATGAGATGCGATATCGCGTTTTAAGTAGCATTAGAACTCTATTGCTACGATACCTAGACATCGGCAGACGCTATTTCCTAGCAAGGAAGTGTCGCATTTACATTCATTTGAAGTGTAGACGAGGAATACATGATACTTCGCAAATCATATTATATCTTACCATGAAACATAGAAATGAGATGCGATATCGCGTTTTAAGAAGCATTAGAACTCTATTGCTACGATACGTAGACATCTGCAAACGCTATTTCCTTGCAAGGAAGTGTCGCATTTACATTCATTTGAATCGTAGACGAGGAATACATAACACTTCGCAAATCATATTATATCTTACCATAAAGCATAGAAATGAGATGCGATATCGCGTTTTAAGTAGCATTAGAACTCTATTGCTACGATACCTAGACATCGGCAGACGCTATTTCCTAGCAAGGAAGTGTCGCATTTACATTCATTTGAAGTGTAGACGAGGAATACATGATACTTCGCAAATCATATTATATCTTACCATGAAACATAGAAATGAGATTCGATATCGCGTTTTAAGAAGCATTAGAAAGCTATTGCTACGATACGTAGACATCTGCAAACGCTATTTCCTAGCGAGGATGTATCGCATTCACATTCATTTGAAGTGTAGACGAGGAGTACATAACACTTCGCAAATCATGTTATATCTTACCATGAAACATAGAAATGAGATGCGATATCGCGTTTTAAGAATCATATGAACTCTATTGCCACGATACGTACACATCTGCAATCGCTATTTCCTTGCAAGGAAGTGTCGCATTTACATTCATTTGAAGAGTAGACGAGGAATACATAACACTTCGCAAATCATATTATATCTTACCATAAAGCATAGAAATGAGATGCGATATCGCGTTTTAAGTAGCATTAGAACTCTATTGCTACGATACCTAGACATCGGCAGACGCTATTTCCTAGCAAGGAAGTGTCGCATTTACATTCATTTGAATCGTAGACGAGGAATACATAACACTTCGCAAATCATATTATATCTTACCATAAAGCATAGAAATGAGATGCGATATCGCGTTTTAAGTAGCATTAGAACTCTATTGCTACGATACCTAGACATCGGCAGACGCTATTTCCTAGCAAGGAAGTGTCGCATTTACATTCATTTGAAGTGTAGACGAGGAATACATGATACTTCGCAAATCATATTATATCTTACCATGAAACATAGAAATGAGATTCGATATCGCGTTTTAAGAAGCATTAGAAAGCTATTGCTACGATACGTAGACATCTGCAAACGCTATTTCCTAGCGAGGATGTATCGCATTCACATTCATTTGAAGTGTAGACGAGGAGTACATAACACTTCGCAAATCATGTTATATCTTACCATGAAACATAGAAATGAGATGCGATATCGCGTTTTAAGAATCATATGAACTCTATTGCCACGATACGTACACATCTGCAATCGCTATTTCCTTGCAAGGAAGTGTCGCATTTACATTCATTTGAAGAGTAGACGAGGAATACATAACACTTCGCAAATCATATTATATCTTTCCATGAAGCATAGAAATGTGATGCGATATCGCGTTTTAAGTAGCATTAGAACTCTATTGCTACGATACCTAGGCATCGGCAGACGCTATTTCCTAGCAAGGAAGTGTCGCATTTACATTCATTTGAAGTGTAGACGAGGAATACATGATACTTCGCAAATCATATTATATCTTACCATGAAACATAGAAATGAGATGCGATATCGCGTTTTAAGAAGCATTAGAACACTATTGCTACGATAAGTAGACATTTGCGAACGCTATTTCCTAGCAAAGAAGTGTCGCATTTACATTCATTTGAAGTGTAGACGAGGAATACATAACACTTCGCAAATCATATTATATCTTACCATGAAACATAGAAATGAGATGCGATATCGCGTTTTAAGAAGCACTAGAACTCTATTGCTACGATACGTAGACATCTGCAAACGGTATTTCCTTGCAAGGAAGTGTCGCATTTACATTCATTTGAATCGTAGACGAGGAATCCATAACACTTCGCCAATCATATTATATCTTACCATGAAGCATAGAAATGAGATGCGATATCGCGTTTTAAGTAGCATTAGAACTCTATTGCTACGATACCTAGACATCGGCAGACGCTATTTCCTAGCAAGGAAGTGTCGCATTTACATTCATTTGAAGTGTAGACGAGGAATACATGATACTTCGCAAATCATATTATATCTTACCATGAAACATAGAAATGAGATGCGATATCGCGTTTTAAGAAGCATTAGAACTCTATTGCTACGATACGTAGACATCTGCAAACGCTATTTCCTTGCAAGGAAGTGTCGCATTTACATTCATTTGAATCGTAGACGAGGAATACATAACACTTCGCAAATCATATTATATCTTACCATAAAGCATAGAAATGAGATGCGATATCGCGTTTTAAGTAGCATTAGAACTCTATTGCTACGATACCTAGACATCGGCAGACGCTATTTCCTAGCAAGGAAGTGTCGCATTTACATTCATTTGAAGTGTAGACGAGGAATACATGATACTTCGCAAATCATATTATATCTTACCATGAAACATAGAAATGAGATTCGATATCGCGTTTTAAGAAGCATTAGAAAGCTATTGCTACGATACGTAGACATCTGCAAACGCTATTTCCTAGCGAGGATGTATCGCATTCACATTCATTTGAAGTGTAGACGAGGAGTACATAACACTTCGCAAATCATGTTATATCTTACCATGAAACATAGAAATGAGATGCGATATCGCGTTTTAAGAATCATATGAACTCTATTGCCACGATACGTACACATCTGCAATCGCTATTTCCTTGCAAGGAAGTGTCGCATTTACATTCATTTGAAGAGTAGACGAGGAATACATAACACTTCGCAAATCATATTATATCTTACCATAAAGCATAGAAATGAGATGCGATATCGCGTTTTAAGTAGCATTAGAACTCTATTGCTACGATACCTAGACATCGGCAGACGCTATTTCCTAGCAAGGAAGTGTCGCATTTACATTCATTTGAAGTGTAGACGAGGAATACATGATACTTCGCAAATCATATTATATCTTACCATGAAACATAGAAATGAGATTCGATATCGCGTTTTAAGAAGCATTAGAAAGCTATTGCTACGATACGTAGACATCTGCAAACGCTATTTCCTAGCGAGGATGTATCGCATTCACATTCATTTGAAGTGTAGACGAGGAGTACATAACACTTCGCAAATCATGTTATATCTTACCATGAAACATAGAAATGAGATGCGATATCGCGTTTTAAGAATCATATGAACTCTATTGCCACGATACGTACACATCTGCAATCGCTATTTCCTTGCAAGGAAGTGTCGCATTTACATTCATTTGAAGAGTAGACGAGGAATACATAACACTTCGCAAATCATATTATATCTTTCCATGAAGCATAGAAATGTGATGCGATATCGCGTTTTAAGTAGCATTAGAACTCTATTGCTACGATACCTAGGCATCGGCAGACGCTATTTCCTAGCAAGGAAGTGTCGCATTTACATTCATTTGAAGTGTAGACGAGGAATACATGATACTTCGCAAATCATATTATATCTTACCATGAAACATAGAAATGAGATGCGATATCGCGTTTTAAGAAGCATTAGAACACTATTGCTACGATAGGTAGACATTTGCAAACGCTATTTCCTAGCAAAGAAGTGTCGCCTTTACATTCATTTGAAACGTAGACGAGGAATGCATAACACTTCGCAATCAATATTATACCTAATAATGAAACATAGATATGAGATGCAATATCTCGTTTTAAGAAGCATTTGAACTCTATTGCTACGATACCTAGACATCTGCAGACGCTATTTCCTAGCAAGGAAGTGTCGCATTTACATTCATTTGAAGTGTAGACAAGGAACACATGATACATCGCAAATCATATTATATCTATACCATGAAACATAGAAATGAGATTCGATATCGCGTTTTAAGAAGCATTAGAAAGCTATTGCTACGATACGTAGATATGTGCAAACGTTATTTCCTAGCGAGGAAGTATCGCATTCACATTCATTTGAAGTGTAGACGAGGAATACATAACACTTCGCAAATCATGTTATATCTTACCATGAAACATAGAAATGAGATGCGATATCGCGTTTTAAGAATCATATGAACACTATTGCTACGATACGTAGACATCTGCAATCGCTATTTCCTTGCAAGGAAGTGTCGCATTTACATTCATTTGAAGTGTAGGCGAGGAATACATAACACTTCCCAAATCATATTATATCTTACCATGAAACATAGAAATGAGATGCGATATCGCGTTTTAAGAAGCATTAGAAAGCTATTGCTACGATACGTAGACATCTGCAATCGCTATTTCCTTGCAAGGAAGTGTCGCATTTACATTCATTTGAAGTGTAGGCGAGGAATACATAACACTTCGCAAATCATATTATATCTTACCATGAAACATAGAAATGAGATGCGATATCGCGTTTTAAGAAGCATTAGAACTCTATTGCTACGGTACGTAGACATCTGCAAACGCTATTTCCTTGCAAGGAAGTGTCGCATTTACATTCATTTGAATCGTAGACGAGGAATACATAACACTTCGCAAATCATATTATATCTTACCATGAAGCATAGAAATGAGATGCGATATCGCGTTTTAAGTAGCATTAGAACTCTATTGCTACGATACCTAGACATCGGCAGACGCTAGTTCCTAGCAAGGAAGTGTCGTATTTACATTCATTTGAAGTGTAGACGAGGAATACATGATACTTCGCAAATCATATTATATCTCACCATAAAACATAGAAATGAGATGCGATATCGCGTTTTAAGAAGCATTAGAACCCTATTGCTACGATACGTAGACATCTGCAAACGCTATTTCCTTGCAAGGAAGTGTCGCATTTACATTCATTTGAAGTGTAGACGAGGAATACATAACACTTCGCAAATCATATTATATCTTACCATGAAACATAGAAATGAGATGCAATATCTCGTTTTAAGAATCATATGAACTCTATTGCTACGATACGTAGACATCTGCAGACGCTATTGCGTAGCAAGGAAGTGTTGCATTTACATTCATTTGAAGTGTAGACGAGGAATACGTGATACTTCGCAAATCATATTATATCTTACCATGAAACATAGAGATGAGATGCGATATCGCGTTTTAAGAAGCATTTGAACTCTATTGCTTCGATACGTAGACATCTGCAAACGCTATTTCCTAGCGAGGAAGTATCGCATTCACATTCATTTGATGTGTAGACGAGGAATACATAACACTTCGCAAATCATGTTATATCTTACCATGAAACATTGAAATGAGATGCGATATCGCGTTTTAAGAATCATTTGAACTCTATTGCTACGATACGTAGACATCTGCAATCGCTATTTCCTTGCAAGGAAGTGTCGCATTTACTTTCATTTGAAATGTAGACGAGGAATACATAATACTTCGCAAATCATATTATATCTTACCATGAAACATAGAAATGAGATGCGATATCGCGTTTTAAGAAGCATTGGAACACTATTGCTGCGATAGGTAGACATTTGCGAACGCTATTTCCTAGCAAAGAAGTGTCGCATTTACATTCATTTGAAGTGTAGACGAGGAATACATAACACTTCGCAAATCATATTATATCTTACCATGAAACATAGAAATGAGATGCGATATCGCGTTTTAAGAAGCACTAGAACTCTATTGCTACGATACGTAGACATCTGCAAACGGTATTTCCTTGCAAGGAAGTGTCGCATTTACATTCATTTGAATCGTAGACGAGGAATCCATAACACTTCGCCAATCATATTATATCTTACCATGAAGCATAGAAATGAGATGCGATATCGCGTTTTAAGTAGCATTAGAACTCTATTGCTACGATACCTAGACATCGGCAGACGCTATTTCCTAGCAAGGAAGTGTCGCATTTACATTCATTTGAAGTGTAGACGAGGAATACATGATACTTCGCAAATCATATTATATCTTACCATGAAACATAGAAATGAGATGCGATATCGCGTTTTAAGAAGCATTAGAACTCTATTGCTACGATACGTAGACATCTGCAAACGCTATTTCCTTGCAAGGAAGTGTCGCATTTACATTCATTTGAATCGTAGACGAGGAATACATAACACTTCGCAAATCATATTATATCTTACCATAAAGCATAGAAATGAGATGCGATATCGCGTTTTAAGTAGCATTAGAACTCTATTGCTACGATACCTAGACATCGGCAGACGCTATTTCCTAGCAAGGAAGTGTCGCATTTACATTCATTTGAAGTGTAGACGAGGAATACATGATACTTCGCAAATCATATTATATCTTACCATGAAACATAGAAATGAGATTCGATATCGCGTTTTAAGAAGCATTAGAAAGCTATTGCTACGATACGTAGACATCTGCAAACGCTATTTCCTAGCGAGGATGTATCGCATTCACATTCATTTGAAGTGTAGACGAGGAGTACATAACACTTCGCAAATCATGTTATATCTTACCATGAAACATAGAAATGAGATGCGATATCGCGTTTTAAGAATCATATGAACTCTATTGCCACGATACGTACACATCTGCAATCGCTATTTCCTTGCAAGGAAGTGTCGCATTTACATTCATTTGAAGAGTAGACGAGGAATACATAACACTTCGCAAATCATATTATATCTTTCCATGAAGCATAGAAATGTGATGCGATATCGCGTTTTAAGTAGCATTAGAACTCTATTGCTACGATACCTAGGCATCGGCAGACGCTATTTCCTAGCAAGGAAGTGTCGCATTTACATTCATTTGAAGTGTAGACGAGGAATACATGATACTTCGCAAATCATATTATATCTTACCATGAAACATAGAAATGAGATGCGATATCGCGTTTTAAGAAGCACTAGAACACTATTGCTACGATAGGTAGACATTTGCAAACGCTATTTCCTAGCAAAGAAGTGTCGCATTTACATTCATTTGAAGTGTAGACGAGGAATACATAACACTTCGCAAATCATATTATATCTTACCATG
>NW_027490803.1:0-47148 GCF_050948175.1 Xylocopa sonorina | reverse complement strand
TATGAAGCATTGGAACTCAATTGCTACGATACCTAGACATCTGCAGACGCTATTTCCTAGCGAGGAAGTGTCGCATTCACATTCATTTGAAGTGTAGACGAGGAATACATAACACTTCGCAAATCATATTATACCTTACCATGAAACATAGAAATGAGATGCGATATCGCGTTTTAAGAAGCATTAGAAAGCTATTGCTACGATACGTAGACATCTGCAAACGCTATTTCCTAGCGAGGAAGTATCGCATTCACATTCATTTGAAGTGTAGACGAGGAATACATGACACTTCGCAAATCATGTTATATCTTACCATGAAACATTGAAATGAGATGCGATATCGCGTTTTAGAAAGCATTAGAAAGCTATTGCTACGATACGTAGACATCTGCAAACGCTATTTCCTAGCGAGGAAGAATCGCATTCACATTCATTTGAAGTGTGGACGAGGAATACATAACACTTCGCAAATCATGTTATATCTTACCATGAAACATAGAAATGGGATGCGATATCGCGTTTTAAGAATCATATGAACTCTATTGCTACGATACGTAGACATCTGCAAACGCTATTTCCTTGCAAGGAAGTGTCGCATTTACATTCATTTGAATCGTAGACGAGAAATGCATAACACTTCGCAATGAATATTATATCTTATCATGAAACATAGGTATGAGATGCAATAACTCTTTTTAAGAAGCATTTGAACTCTATTGCTTCGATACGTAGACATCTGCAAACGCTATTTCCTTGCAAGGAAGTGTCAAATTTACATTCATTTGAAGTGTAGACGAGGAATACATAACACTTCGCAAATCATATTGTAACTTACCGTGAAACATAGAAATGAGATGCGACATTGCGTTCTAAGAAGCATTAGAAATCCATTGCTACGATACGTAGACATCTGCAAATGCTATTTCCTTGCAAGGAAGTGTCGCATTTACATTCATTTGATGTGTAGACGAGGAATACATAACACTTCGCAAATCATATTGTATCTTACCATGAAACATAGAAATGAGATGCGATATCGCGTTTTATGAAGCATTAGAACACTATTGCTACGATACGTAGACATCTGCAAAGGCTATTTCCTTGCAAGGAAGTGTCGCATTTACTTCTATTTGAATCGTAGACGAGGAATGCATAACACTTCGCAATGAATATTATATCTTACCATGAAACATAGAAATGAGATGCGATATCGCGTTTTATGAAACGTTAGAACACTATTGCTACGATAGGTAGACACCTGCAAATGCTATTTCCTTGCAAGGAAGTATCGCATTTACCTTCATTTGAATCGTAGACGAGGAATGCATAAGACTTCGCAATGAATATTATATCTTACCATGAAACATAGAAATGAGATGCGATATCGCGTTTTAAGAAGCATTAGAACTCTATTGCTTCGATACGTAGACATCTGCAAACGCTATTTCCTTGTAAGGAAGTGTCGCATTTACATTCATTTGAAGTGTAGACGAGGAATACATAATACTTCGCAAATCATATTATATCTTACCATGAATCATAGAAATGAGATGCGATATCGCGATTTAAGAAGCATTAGAACTCTATTGCTACGATAGGTAGACATCTGCAATCGCTATTTCCTTGCAAGGAAGTGTCGCATTTACATTCTTTTGAAGTGTAGACGAGGAATACATAACACTTCGCAAATCATATTATATCTTACCATGAAACAAAGAAATGAGATGCGATATCGCGTTTTAAGAAGCATTAGAACTCTATTGCTACGATAGGTAGACATCTGCAATCGCTATTTCCTTGCAAGGAAGTGTCGCATTTACATTCACTTGAAGTGTAAGCGAGGAATACATAACACTTCGCAAATCATATTATACCTTACCATGAAACATAGAAATGAGATGCGAAATCGCGTTTTAAGAATTATAAGAGCTTTATTGCTACGATACGTAGACATCTGCAATCGCTGTTTCCTTGCAAGGAAGTGTCGCATTTACTTTTATTTGAATCGTAGACGAGGAATGCATAACACTTCGCAAATCATATTATATCTTACCATGAATCATAGAAATGAGATGCGATATCGCGTTTTAAGTATCATAAGAACGCTATTGTTACGATACGTAGACATCTGCAAACGCTATTTCCTTGGAAGGAAGTGTCGCATTTACGTTCATTTGAATCGTAGACGAGGAATGCATAACACTTCTCAAATCATATTATATCTTACCATGAAACATAGAAATGAGATGCGATATCGCGATTTAAGAAGCATTTGAACTCTATTGCTTCGATACGTAGACATCTGCAAACGCTATTTCCTTGCAAGGAAGAGTCGCATTTACATTCATTTGAAGTGTAGACGAGGAATACATAACACTTTGCAAATCATATTATAACTTACCATGAAACATAGAAGTGAGATGCGATATCGCGTTTTAAGAAGCATTAGAATACTATTGCTACGATAGGCAGATATTTGCAAACGCTATTTCCTTGCAAGGAAGTGTCGTATTTACATTCATTTGAAGTGTAGACGAAGAATACATAACATTTCGCAAATCATATTATATCTTACCATGAAACATAGAAATGAGATGCGATATCGCGTTTTAAGAAGCATTAGAAATCTATTGCTACGATACGTAGACATCTGCAAACGCTATTTCCTTGCAAGGAAGTGTCGCATTTACTTTCATTTGAATCGTAGACGAGGAATGCATAACACTTCGCAATGTATATTATATCTTATCATGAAACATAGAAATGAGATGCGATATCGCGTTTTAAGAAGCATTAGAAATCTATTGCAACGATACGTAGACATCTGCAAACGCTATTTCCTTGCAAGGAAGTGTCGCATTTACATTCATTTGATGTGTGGACGAGGAATGCATAACACTTCGCAATGAATATTATATCTTATCATGAAACATAGATATGAGATGCAATATCTCGTTTTAAGAAGCATTTGAACTCTATTGCTTCGATACGTAGACATCTGCAAACGATATTTCCCTGCAAGGAAGTGTCGCATTTACATTCATTTGAGGTGTAGACGAGGAATACATAACACTTCACAAATCATATTATATCTTACCATGAAACATAGAAATGAGATGCGATATCGCGTTTTAAGAAGCATTAGAACTCTATTGCTTCGATACGTAGATATCTGCAAACGCTATTTCCTTGCAAGGAAGTGTCGCATTTACATACACTTGAAGTGTAGGCGAGGAATACATAACACTTCGCAAATCATATTATACCTTACCATGAAACATAGAACTGAGATGCGAAATCGCGTTTTAAGAATTATAAGAGCTCTATTGCTACGATACGTAGACATCTGCAAACGCTATTTCCTAACAAGGAAGTGTCGCATTTACATTCATTTGAAGTGTAGTCCAGGAATACATGACACTTAGCAAATCATCTTATATCTTACCATGCAACATAGAAATGAGATGCGATATCGCGTTTTAAGAAGCACTAGAAAACTATTGCTACGATACGTAGACATCTGCAAACGCTATTTCCTTGCAAGGAAGTGTCGCATTTACATTCATTTGAGGTGTAGACGAGGAATACATAACACTTCGCTAATAATATTATATCTTACCATGAAACATAGAAATGAGATGCGATATCGCGATTTACGAAGCTTTAGAACACTATTGCTTCGATACGTAGACATCTGCAAACGCTATTTCCTAGCAAGGTAGTGTCGCATTTACATTCATTTGAAGTGTAGACGAGGAATACATGTTACTTAGCAAATCATATTATATCTTACCATGAAACATAGAAATGAGATGCGATATCGCGTTTAAAGAAGCATTAGAAATCTATTGCTACGATACGTAGACATCTGCAAACGCTATTTCCTAGCGAGGAAGTATCGCAAGCACATTCATTTGAAGTGTAGACGTGGAATACATGACGCTTCGCAAATCATGTTATATCTTACCATGAAACATAGAAATGACATGCGATATCGCGTTTTAAGAAGCATTAGAAAGTTATTGCTACGATACCTAGACATCTGCAAACGCTATTTCCTAGCGAGGAAGTGTCGCATTCACATTCATTTGAAGTGTAGACGAGGAATGCATAACACTTCGCAAATCATAATACATCTTACCATGAAACGTAGAAATGAGATGCGATATCGCGTTTTAAGAAGCATTAGAAAGTTATTGCTACGATACGTAGACATCTGCAAACGCTATTTCCTAGCGAGGAAGTGTCGCATTTACATTCCTTTGAAGTTGAGACAAGGAATACATAACACTTCGCAAATCATATTATATCTTACCATGAAACATAGAAATGCGATGCGATATCGCGTTTTAAGAATTATATGAACTCTATTGCTACGATACGTAGACATCTGTAAACGCTATTTCCTTGCAAGGAAGTGTCGCATTTACTTTCATTTGAATCGTGGACGAGGAATGCATAACACTTCGCAATGAATATTATATCTTATCATGAAACATAGATATGAGATGCAATATCTCGTTTTAAGAAGCATTAGAAATCTATTACTACGATACCTAGACATCTGCAGACGCTATTTCCTAGCGAGGAAGTGTCGCATTCACATTCATTTGAAGTGTAGACGAGGAATACATAACACTTCGCAAATCATATTATATCTTACCATAAAACATAGAAATGAGATGCGATATCGCGTTTTAAGAAGCACCAGAAATCCATTCCTTGCAAGGAAGTGTCGCATTTACATTCGTTTGAATCGTAGACGAGGAATGCATAACAATTCGAAATGAATATTATATCCTATCATGAAACATAGATATGAGATGCAATATGTCGTTTTAAGAAGCATTTGAACACTATTGCTTCGATACGTAGACATCTGCAAACGCTATTTCCTTGCAAGGACGTCTCGCATTTACATTCCTTTGAAGTTGAGACAAGGAATACATAACACTTCGCAAATCATATTATATCTTACCATGAAACATAGAAATGAAATGCGATATCGCGTTTTAAGAAGCATTAGAACTCTATTGCTACGATACCTAGACATCTGCAGACGCTATTTCCTAGCAAGGAAGTGTCGCATTTACATTCATTTGAAGTGTAGACGAGGAATACATAACACTTCGCAAATCATATTACATCTTACCATGAAACATAGAAATGAGATGCGATATCGCGTTTTAAAAAGTATTGGAACTCTAATGCTACGATACGTAGACATCTGCAAACGCTATTTCCTAGCGAGGAAGTATCGCATTCACATTCATTTGAAGTGTAGGCGAGGAATACATAACACTTCGCAAATCATGTTATATCTTACCATGAAACATAGAAATGAGATGCGAAATCGCGTTTTAAGAATCATATGAACTCTATTGCTACGATACGTAGACATCTGTAAACGCTATTTCCTTGCTAGGAAGTGTCGCATTTACTTTCATTTGAATCGTGGACGAGGAATGCATAACACTTCGCAATGAATATTATATCTTATCATGAAACATAGATATGAGATGCAATATCTCGTTTTAAGAAGCATTAGAAATCTATTACTACGATACCTAGACATCTGCAGACACTATTTCCTAGCGAGGAAGTGTCGCATTCACATTCATTTGAAGTGTAGACGAGGAATACATAACACTTCGCAAATCATATTACATCTTACCATGAAACATAGAAATGAAATGCGATATCGCGTTTTAAGAAGCATTAGAACTCTATTGCTACGATACCTAGACATTTGCAGACGCCATTTCCTAGCAAGGAAGTGTCGCATTTACATTCATTTGAAGTGTAGACGAGGAATACATAACACTTCGCAAATCATATTACATCTTACCATGAAACATAGAAATGAGATGCGATATCGCGTTTTAAAAAGCATTGGAACTCTAATGCTACGATAGGTAGACATCTGCAATTGCTATTTCCTTGCAAGGAAGTGTCGCATTTACATTCATTTGAAGTGTAGACGAGGAATACATAACACTTCGCAAATTATATTATATCTTACCATGAAACATAGAAATGAGATGCGATATCGCGTTCTAAGAAGCATCAGAAATCCATTGCTACGATACGTAGACATCTGCAAATGCTATTTCCTTGCAAGGAAGTGTCGCATTTACATTCATTTGATGTGTAGACGAGGAATACATAACACTTCGCAAATCATATTATATCTTACCATGAAACATAGAAATGAGATGCGATATCGCGTTGTAAGAAGCATTAGAACTCTATTGCTACGATACCTAGACATTTGCAGACGCTATTTCCTAGCAAGGAAGTGTCGCATTTACATTCATTTGAAGTGTAGACGAGGAATACATAACACTTCGCAAATCATATTACATCTTACCATGAAACATAGAAATGGGATGCGATATCGCGTTTTAAAAAGCATTGGAACTCTAATGCTACGATAGGTAGACATCTGCAATTGCTATTTCCTTGCGAGGAAGTGTCGCATTTACATTCATTTGAAGTGTAGACGAGGAATACATAACACTTCGCAAATCATATTATATCTTACCATGAAACATAGAAATGAGATGCGATATCGCCGTTATAAGAAGCATTAGAAATCTATTGTTACGATACGTAGACATTTGCAAACGCTATTTCCTTGCGAGGAAGTGTCGCATTTACATTCATTTGAAGTGTAGACGAGGAATACATAACACTTCGCAAATCATATTATATCTTACCATGAAACATAGAAATGAGATGCGATATCGCCGTTTTAAGAAGCATTAGAAATCTATTGCTACGATACGTAGACATTTGCAAACGCTATTTCCTAGCGAGGAAGTATCGCATTCACATTCATTTGAAGTGTAGACGGGGAATACGTGATACTTCGCAAATCATATTATATCTTACCATGAAACATAGAAATGAGATGCGATATCGCGATTTAAGAAGCTTTAGAACACTATTGCTTCGATATGTAGACATCTGCAAACGCGATTTCCTCGCAAGGATGTGTCGCATTTACATTCATTTGAATCGTAGACGAGGAATGCATGACACTTCGCAATGAATATTATATCTTATCATGAAACATAGGTATGAGATGCAATATCTCGTTTTAAGAAGCATTTGAACTCTATTGCTACTATACGTAAACATCTGCAGACGCTATTTCCTAGCAAGGAAGTGTCGCATTTACATTCATTTGAATCGTAGACGAGGAATGCATAACACTTCGCAAATCATATTATATCTTACCATAAAACATAGAAATGAGATGCGATATCGCGTTTTAAGAAGCATCAGAAATCCATTGCTACGATACGTAGACATCTGCAAACGCTATTTCCTTGCAAGGAAGTGTCGCATTTACATTCATTTGAAGTGTAGACAAGGAATACATAACACATCGCAAATCATATTATATCCTACCATAAAACATAGAAATGAGATGCGATATCGCGTTTTAAGAGGCATCAGAAATCCATTCCTTGCAAGGAAGTGTCGCATTTACATTCGTTTGAATCGTAGACGAGGAATGCATAACAATTCGCAATGAATATTATATCCTATCATGAAACATAGATATGAGACGCAATATCTCGTTTTAAGAAGCATTTGAACACTATTGCTTCGATACGTAGACATCTGCAAACGCTATTTCCTTGCAAGGAAGTGTCGCATTTACATTCATTTGAAGTGTAGACGAGGAATACATAACACTTCGCAAATCATATTATATCTTACCATGAAACATAGAAATGAGATGCGATATCGCGTTTTAAGATGCATTGGAACTCTAATGCTACGATAGGTAGACATCTGCAATTGCTATTTCCTTGCAAGGAAGTGTCGCATTTACATTCATTTGAATCGTGGACGAGGAATGCATAACACTTCGCAATGAATATTATATCTTATCATGAAACATAGATATGAGATGCAATATCTCGTTTTAAGAAGCATTTCAACTTTTTTGCTTCGATACGTAGACATCTGCAAACGCTATTTCCTTGCAAGGAAGTGTCGCATTTACTTTCATTTGAATCGTAGACGAGGAATGCATAACACTTCGCAATGTATATTATATCTTACCATGAAACATAGAAATGAGATGCGATATCGCGTTCTAAGAAGCATTAGAAATTCATTGCTACGATACGTAGACATCTGCAAATGCTATTTCCTTGCAAGGAAGTGTCGCATTTACATTCATTTGATGTGTAGACGAGGAATACATAACACTTCGCAAATCATATTATATCTTACCATGAAACATAGAAATGAGATGCGATATCGCGTTGTAAGAAGCATTAGAACTCTATTGCTTCGATACGTAGACATCTGCAAACGCTATTTCCTTGCAAGGAAGTGTCGCATTTACATTCATTTGAATCGTAGACGAGGAATGCTTAACACTTCGCAATGAATATTATATCTTATCATGAAACATAGATATGAGATGCAATATCTCGTTTTAAGAAGCATTTGAACTCTATTGCTTCGATACGTAGACATCTGCAAACGCTATTTCCCTGCAAGGAAGTGTCGCATTTACATTCATTTGAACCGTAGACGAGGAAAAGCATAACACTTCGCAATGAATATCATATCTTATCATGAAGCATAAATATGAGATGCAATATCTCGTTTTAAGAAGCATTTGAACACTATTGCTTCGATACGTAGACATCTGCAAACGCTATTTCCTAGCAAGGAAGTGTCGCATTTACATTCATTTGAAGTGTAGACGAGGAATACATAACACTTCGCAAATCATATTATATCTTACCATAAAACATAGAAATGAGATGCGATATCGCGTTTTAAGAAGCATCAGAAATCCATTGCTACGATACGTAGACATCTGCAAACGCTATTTCCTTGCAAGGAAGTGTCGCATTTACATTCATTTGATGTGTAGACGAGGAATACATAACACTTCGCAAATCATATTATATCTTACCATGAAACATAGAAATGAGATGCGATATCGCGTTGTAAGAAGCATTAGAACTCTATTGCTACGATACCTAGACATTTGCAGACGCTATTTCCTAGCAAGGAAGTGTCGCATTTACATTCATTTGAAGTGTAGACGAGGAATACATAACACTTCGCAAATCATATTACATCTTACCATGAAACATAGAAATGGGATGCGATATCGCGTTTTAAAAAGCATTGGAACTCTAATGCTACGATAGGTAGACATCTGCAATTGCTATTTCCTTGCGAGGAAGTGTCGCATTTACATTCATTTGAAGTGTAGACGAGGAATACATAACACTTCGCAAATCATATTATATCTTACCATGAAACATAGAAATGAGATGCGATATCGCCGTTATAAGAAGCATTAGAAATCTATTGTTACGATACGTAGACATTTGCAAACGCTATTTCCTTGCGAGGAAGTGTCGCATTTACATTCATTTGAAGTGTAGACGAGGAATACATAACACTTCGCAAATCATATTATATCTTACCATGAAACATAGAAATGAGATGCGATATCGCCGTTTTAAGAAGCATTAGAAATCTATTGCTACGATACGTAGACATTTGCAAACGCTATTTCCTAGCGAGGAAGTATCGCATTCACATTCATTTGAAGTGTAGACGGGGAATACGTGATACTTCGCAAATCATATTATATCTTACCATGAAACATAGAAATGAGATGCGATATCGCGATTTAAGAAGCTTTAGAACACTATTGCTTCGATATGTAGACATCTGCAAACGCGATTTCCTCGCAAGGATGTGTCGCATTTACATTCATTTGAATCGTAGACGAGGAATGCATGACACTTCGCAATGAATATTATATCTTATCATGAAACATAGGTATGAGATGCAATATCTCGTTTTAAGAAGCATTTGAACTCTATTGCTACTATACGTAAACATCTGCAGACGCTATTTCCTAGCAAGGAAGTGTCGCATTTACATTCATTTGAATCGTAGACGAGGAATGCATAACACTTCGCAAATCATATTATATCTTACCATAAAACATAGAAATGAGATGCGATATCGCGTTTTAAGAAGCATCAGAAATCCATTGCTACGATACGTAGACATCTGCAAACGCTATTTCCTTGCAAGGAAGTGTCGCATTTACATTCATTTGAAGTGTAGACAAGGAATACATAACACATCGCAAATCATATTATATCCTACCATAAAACATAGAAATGAGATGCGATATCGCGTTTTAAGAGGCATCAGAAATCCATTCCTTGCAAGGAAGTGTCGCATTTACATTCGTTTGAATCGTAGACGAGGAATGCATAACAATTCGCAATGAATATTATATCCTATCATGAAACATAGATATGAGACGCAATATCTCGTTTTAAGAAGCATTTGAACACTATTGCTTCGATACGTAGACATCTGCAAACGCTATTTCCTTGCAAGGAAGTGTCGCATTTACATTCATTTGAAGTGTAGACGAGGAATACATAACACTTCGCAAATCATATTATATCTTACCATGAAACATAGAAATGAGATGCGATATCGCGTTTTAAGATGCATTGGAACTCTAATGCTACGATAGGTAGACATCTGCAATTGCTATTTCCTTGCAAGGAAGTGTCGCATTTACATTCATTTGAATCGTGGACGAGGAATGCATAACACTTCGCAATGAATATTATATCTTATCATGAAACATAGATATGAGATGCAATATCTCGTTTTAAGAAGCATTTCAACTTTTTTGCTTCGATACGTAGACATCTGCAAACGCTATTTCCTTGCAAGGAAGTGTCGCATTTACTTTCATTTGAATCGTAGACGAGGAATGCATAACACTTCGCAATGTATATTATATCTTACCATGAAACATAGAAATGAGATGCGATATCGCGTTCTAAGAAGCATTAGAAATTCATTGCTACGATACGTAGACATCTGCAAATGCTATTTCCTTGCAAGGAAGTGTCGCATTTACATTCATTTGATGTGTAGACGAGGAATACATAACACTTCGCAAATCATATTATATCTTACCATGAAACATAGAAATGAGATGCGATATCGCGTTGTAAGAAGCATTAGAACTCTATTGCTTCGATACGTAGACATCTGCAAACGCTATTTCCTTGCAAGGAAGTGTCGCATTTACATTCATTTGAATCGTAGACGAGGAATGCTTAACACTTCGCAATGAATATTATATCTTATCATGAAACATAGATATGAGATGCAATATCTCGTTTTAAGAAGCATTTGAACTCTATTGCTTCGATACGTAGACATCTGCAAACGCTATTTCCCTGCAAGGAAGTGTCGCATTTACATTCATTTGAACCGTAGACGAGGAAAAGCATAACACTTCGCAATGAATATCATATCTTATCATGAAGCATAAATATGAGATGCAATATCTCGTTTTAAGAAGCATTTGAACACTATTGCTTCGATACGTAGACATCTGCAAACGCTATTTCCTAGCAAGGAAGTGTCGCATTTACATTCATTTGAAGTGTAGACGAGGAATACATAACACTTCGCAAATCATATTATATCTTACCATAAAACATAGAAATGAGATGCGATATCGCGTTTTAAGAAGCATCAGAAATCCATTGCTACGATACGTAGACATCTGCAAACGCTATTTCCTTGCAAGGAAGTGTCGCATTTACATTCATTTGAAGTGTAGACAAGGAATACATAACACTTCGCAAATCATATTATATCTTACCATAAAACATAGAAATGAGATGCGATATCGCGTTTTAAGAAGCATCAGAAATCCATTCCTTGCAAGGAAGTGTCGCATTTACATTCGTTTGAATCGTAGACGAGGAATGCACAACAATTCGCAATGAATATTATATCCTATCATGAAACAAGATATGAGATGCAATATCTCGTTTTAAGAAGCATTTGAACTCTATTGCTTCGATACGTAGACATCTGCAAACGCTATTTCCTTGCAAGGAAGTGTCGCATTTACATTCCTTTGAAGTTGAGACAAGGAATACATAACACTTCGCAAATCATATTACATCTTACCATGAAACATAGAAATGAGATGCGATATCGCGTTTTAAAAAGCATTGGAACTCTAATGCTACGATACGTAGACATCTGCAAACGCTATTTCCTAGCGAGGAAGTATCGCATTCACATTCATTTGAAGTGTAGACGAGGAATACATAACACTTCGCAAATCATATTATATCTTACCATAAAACATAGAAATGAGATGCGATATCGCGTTTTAAGAAGCATCAGAAATCCATTGCTACGATACGTAGACATCTGCAAACGCTATTTCCTTGCAAGGAAGTGTCGCATTTACATTCATTTGAAGTGTAGACAAGGAATACATAACACTTCGCAAATCATATTATATCTTACCATAAAACATAGAAATGAGATGCGATATCGCGTTTTAAGAAGCATCAGAAATCCATTCCTTGCAAGGAAGTGTCGCATTTACATTCGTTTGAATCGTAGACGAGGAATGCACAACAATTCGCAATGAATATTATATCCTATCATGAAACAAGGTATGAGATGCAATATCTCGTTTTAAGAAGCATTTGAACTCTATTGCTTCGATACGTAGACATCTGCAAACGCTATTTCCTTGCAAGGAAGTGTCGCATTTACATTCCTTTGAAGTTGAGACAAGGAATACATAACACTTCGCAAATCATATTACATCTTACCATGAAACATAGAAATGAGATGCGATATCGCGTTTTAAAAAGCATTGGAACTCTAATGCTACGATACGTAGACATCTGCAAACGCTATTTCCTAGCGAGGAAGTATCGCATTCACATTCATTTGAAGTGTAGACGAGGAATACATAACACTTCGCAAATCATGTTATATCTTACCATGAAACATAGAAATGAGATGCGATATCGCGTTTTAAGAATCATATGAACTCTATTGCTACTATACGTAGACATCTGTAAACGCTATTTCCTTGCAAGGAAGTGTCGCATTTACTTTCATTTGAATCGTGGACGAGGAATGCATAACACTTCGCAATGAATATTATATCTTATCATGAAACATAGATATGAGATGCAATATCTCGTTTTAAGAAGCATTAGAAATCCATTGCTACGATACGTAGACATCTGCAAACGCTATTTCCTTGCAAGGAACTGTCGCATTTACATTCATTTGAAGTGTAGACAAGGAATACATAACACTTCGCAAATCATATTATATCTTACCATAAAACATAGAAATGAGATGCGATATCGCGTTTTAAGAAGCATCAGAAATCCATTCCTTGCAAGGAAGTGTCGCATTTACATTCGTTTGAATCGTAGACGAGGAATGCATAACAATTCGCAATGAATATTATATCCTATCATGAAACATAGATATGAGATGCAATATCTCGTTTTAAGAAGCATTTGAACTCTATTGCTTCGATACGTAGACATCTGCAAACGCTATTTCCTTGCAAGGAAGTGTCGCATTTACATTCCTTTGAAGTTGAGACAAGGAATACATAACACTTCGCAAATCATATTACATCTTACCATGAAACATAGAAATGAGATGCGATATCGCGTTTTAAAAAGCATTGGAACTCTAATGCTACGATATGTAGACATCTGCAAACGCTATTTCCTAGCGAGGAAGTATCGCATTCACATTCATTTGAAGTGTAGACGAGGAATACATAACACTTCGCAAATCATGTTATATCTTACCATGAAACATAGAAATGAGATGCGATATCGCGTTTTAAGAATCATATGAACTCTATTGCTACTATACGTAGACATCTGTAAACGCTATTTCCTTGCAAGGAAGTGTCGCATTTACTTTCATTTGAATCGTGGACGAGGAATGCATAACACTTCGCAATGAATATTATATCTTATCATGAAACATAGATATGAGATGCAATATCTCGTTTTAAGAAGCATTAGAAATCTATTACTACGATACCTAGATATCTGCAGACGCTATTTCCTAGCAAGGAAGTGTCGCATTTACATTCATTTGAAGTGTAGACGAGGAATACATAACACTTCGCAAATCATATTATATCTTACCATAAAACATAGAAATGAGATGCGATATCGCGTTTTAAGAAGCATCAGAAATCCATTGCTACGATACGTAGACATCTGCAAACGCTATTTCCTTGCAAGGAAGTGTCGCATTTACATTCATTTGAAGTGTAGACAAGGAATACATAACACTTCGCAAATCATATTATATCTTACCATAAAACATACAAATGAGATGCGATATCGCGTTTTAAGAAGCATCAGAAATCCATTCCTTGCAAGGAAGTGTCGCATTTACATTCGTTTGAATCGTAGACGAGGAATGCATAACAATTCGCAATGAATATTATATCCTATCATGAAACATAGATATGAGATGCAATATCTCGTTTTAAGAAGCATTTGAACTCTATTGCTTCGATACGTAGACATCTGCAAACGCTATTTCCTTGCAAGGAAGTGTCGCATTTACATTCCTTTGAAGTTGCGACAAGGAATACATACCTCTTCGCAAATCATATTACATCTTACCATGAAACATAGAAATGAGATGCGATATCGCGTTTTAAAAAGCATTGGAACTCTAATGCTACGATACGTAGACATCTGCAAACGCTATTTCCTAGCGAGGAAGTATCGCATTCACATTCATTTGAAGTGTAGACGAGGAATACATAACACTTCGCAAATCATGTTATATCTTACCATGAAACATAGAAATGAGATGCGATATCGCGTTTTAAGAATCATATGAACTCTATTGCTACTATACGTAGACATCTGTAAACGCTATTTCCTTGCAAGGAAGTGTCGCATTTACTTTCATTTGAATCGTGGACGAGGAATGCATAACACTTCGCAATGAATATTATATCTTATCATGAAACATAGATATGAGATGCAATATCTCGTTTTAAGAAGCATTAGAAATCTATTACTACGATACCTAGACATCTGCAGACGCTATTTCCTAGCAAGGAAGTGTCGCATTTACATTCATTTGAAGTGTAGACGAGGAATACATAACACTTCGCAAATCATATTATATCTTACCATAAAACATAGAAATGAGATGCGATATCGTGTTTTAAGAAGCATCAGAAATCCATTCCTTGCAAGGAAGTGTCGCATTTACATTCGTTTGAATCGTAGACGAGGAATGCATAACAATTCGCAATGAATATTATATCCTATCATGAAACATAGATATGAGATGCAATATCTCGTTTTAAGAAGCATTTGAACTCCATTGCTTCGATACGTAGACATCTGCAAACGCTATTTCCTTGCAAGGAAGTGTCGCAATTACATTCCTTTGAAGTTGAGACAAGGAATACATAACACTTCGCAAATCATATTACATCTTACCATGAAACATTGAAATGAGATGCGATACCGCGTTTTAAAAAGCATTGGAACTCTAATGCTACGATACGTAGACATCTGCAAACGCTATTTCCTAGCGAGGAAGTATCGCATTCACATTCATTTGAAGTGTAGACGAGGAATACGTAACACTTCGCAAATCATGTTATATCTTACCATGAAACATAGAAATGAGATGCGATATCGCGTTTTAAGAAGCATCAGAAATCCATTGCTACGATACGTAGACATCTGCAAACTCTATTTCCTTGCAAGGAAGTGTCGCATTTACATTCATTTGAAGTGTAGACAAGGAATACATAACACTTCGCAAATCATATTATATCTTACCATAAAACATAGAAATGAGATGCGATATCGCGTTTTAAGAAGCATCAGATATCCATTCCTTGCAAGGAAGTGTCGCATTTACTTTCATTTGAATCGTAGACGAGGAATGCATAACACTTCGCAATGTATATTATATCTTACCATGAAACATAGAAATGAGATGCGATATCGCGTTCTAAGAAGCATTAGAAATTCATTGCTACGATACGTAGACATCTGCAAATGCTATTTCCTTGCAAGGAAGTGTCGCATTTACATTCATTTGATGTGTAGACGAGGAATACATAACACTTCGCAAATCATATTATATCTTACCATGAAACATAGAAATGAGATGCGATATCGCGTTGTAAGAAGCATTAGAACTCTATTGCTTCGATACGTAGACATCTGTAAACGCTATTTCCTTGCAAGGAAGTGTCGCATTTACTTTCATTTGAATCGTGGACGAGGAATGCATAACACTTCGCAATGAATATTATATCTTATCATGAAACATAGATATGAGATGCAATATCTCGTTTTAAGAAGCATTAGAAATCTATTACTACGATACCTAGATATCTGCAGACGCTATTTCCTAGCAAGGAAGTGTCGCATTTACATTCATTTGAAGTGTAGACGAGGAATACATAACACTTCGCAAATCATATTATATCTTACCATAAAACATAGAAATGAGATGCGATATCGCGTTTTAAGAAGCATCAGAAATCCATTGCTACGATACGTAGACATCTGCAAACGCTATTTCCTTGCAAGGAAGTGTCGCATTTACATTCATTTGAAGTGTAGACAAGGAATACATAACACTTCGCAAATCATATTATATCTTACCATAAAACATACAAATGAGATGCGATATCGCGTTTTAAGAAGCATCAGAAATCCATTCCTTGCAAGGAAGTGTCGCATTTACATTCGTTTGAATCGTAGACGAGGAATGCATAACAATTCGCAATGAATATTATATCCTATCATGAAACATAGATATGAGATGCAATATCTCGTTTTAAGAAGCATTTGAACTCTATTGCTTCGATACGTAGACATCTGCAAACGCTATTTCCTTGCAAGGAAGTGTCGCATTTACATTCATTTGATGTGTAGACGAGGAATACATAACACTTCGCAAATCATATTATATCTTACCATGAAACATAGAAATGAGATGCGATATCGCGTTTTAAGAAGCATTTGAACACTATTGCTTCGATACGTAGACATCTGCAAACGCTATTTCCTTGCAAGGAAGTGTCGCATTTACATTCATTTGAGGTGTAGACGAGGAATGTATAACACTTCGCAAATCATATTATATCTTACCATGAAACATAGAAATGAGATGCGATATCGCGTTTTAAGAAGCATTAGTACTCTATTGCTACGATACCTAGACATCTACAGACGCTATTTCCTAGCAAGGAAGTGTCGCATTTACATTCATTTGAATCGTAGACGAGGAATGCATAACACTTCGCTCGCAATGAATATTATATCTTACCATGAAACATAGAAATGAGATGCGATATCGCGTTTTAAGAAGCATTAGAACTCTATTGCTACGATATCTAGACATCTGCATACGCTATTTCCTAGCGAGGAAGTGTCGCATTCACATTCATTTGAAGTATAGACGAGGAATACATAACACTTCGCAAATCATATTATACCTTACCATGAAACACAGAAATGAGATGCGATATCGCGTTTTAAGAATCATAAGAACTCTATTGCTACGATACGTAGACGTCTGCAAACGCTATTTCCTTGCAAGGAAGTGTCGCATTTACATTCATTTGAATCGTAGATGAGAAATGCATAACACTTCGCAATGAATATTATATCTTATCATGAAACATAGATATGAGATGCAGTATCTCGTTTTAAGAAGCATTTGAACTCTATTGCTTCGATACGTAGTCATCTGCAAACGCTATTTCCTTGCAAGGAAGCGTCGCATTTACATTCATTTGAAGTGTAGACGAGGAATACATAACACTTCGCAAATCATATTACATCTTACCATGAAACATAGAAATGAGATGCGATATCGCGTTTTAAGAAGCTTCGGAACTCTAATGCTACGATAGGTAGACATCTGCAATTGCTATTTCCTTGCAAGGAAGTGTCGCATTTACATTCATTTGAAGTGTAGGCGAGGAATACATAACACTTCGCAAATCATATTATATCTTACCATGAAACATAGAAATGAGATGCGATATCGCCGTTTTAAGAAGCATTAGAAATCTATTGTTACGATACGTAGACATCTGCAAACGCTATTTCCTAGCGAGGAAGTATCGCATTCACATTCATTTGAAGTGCAGACGAGGTACACATAACACTTCGCAAATCATGTTATATCTTACCATGAAACATAGAAATGAGATGCAATATCTCGTTTTAAGAAGCATTTGAACTCTATTGCTACTATACGTAAACATCTGCAGACGCTATTTCCTAGCAAGGAAGTGTCGCATTTACATTCATTTGAATCGTAGACGAGGAATGCATAACACTTCGCAAATCATATTATATCTTACCATAAAACATAGAAATGAGATGCGATATCGCGTTTTAAGAAGCATCAGAAATCCATTGCTACGATACGTAGACATCTGCAAACGCTATTTCCTTGCAAGGAAGTGTCGCATTTACATTCATTTGAAGTGTAGACAAGGAATACATAACACATCGCAAATCATATTATATCCTACCATAAAACATAGAAATGAGATGCGATATCGCGTTTTAAGAGGCATCAGAAATCCATTCCTTGCAAGGAAGTGTCGCATTTACATTCGTTTGAATCGTAGACGAGGAATGCATAACAATTCGCAATGAATATTATATCCTATCATGAAACATAGATATGAGACGCAATATCTCGTTTTAAGAAGCATTTGAACACTATTGCTTCGATACGTAGACATCTGCAAACGCTATTTCCTTGCAAGGAAGTGTCGCATTTACATTCATTTGAAGTGTAGACGAGGAATACATAACACTTCGCAAATCATATTATATCTTACCATGAAACATAGAAATGAGATGCGATATCGCGTTTTAAGATGCATTGGAACTCTAATGCTACGATAGGTAGACATCTGCAATTGCTATTTCCTTGCAAGGAAGTGTCGCATTTACATTCATTTGAATCGTGGACGAGGAATGCATAACACTTCGCAATGAATATTATATCTTATCATGAAACATAGATATGAGATGCAATATCTCGTTTTAAGAAGCATTTCAACTTTTTTGCTTCGATACGTAGACATCTGCAAACGCTATTTCCTTGCAAGGAAGTGTCGCATTTACTTTCATTTGAATCGTAGACGAGGAATGCATAACACTTCGCAATGTATATTATATCTTATCATGAAACATAGAAATGAGATGCGATATCGCGTTCTAAGAAGCATTAGAAATTCATTGCTACGATACGTAGACATCTGCAAATGCTATTTCCTTGCAAGGAAGTGTCGCATTTACATTCATTTGATGTGTAGACGAGGAATACATAACACTTCGCAAATCATATTATATCTTACCATGAAACATAGAAATGAGATGCGATATCGCGTTGTAAGAAGCATTAGAACTCTATTGCCTCGATACGTAGACATCTGCAAACGCTATTTCCTTGCAAGGAAGTGTCGCATTTACATTCATTTGAATCGTAGACGAGGAATGCTTAACACTTCGCAATGAATATTATATCTTATCATGAAACATAGATATGAGATGCAATATCTCGTTTTAAGAAGCATTTGAACTCTATTGCTTCGATACGTAGACATCTGCAAACGCTATTTCCCTGCAAGGAAGTGTCGCATTTACATTCATTTGAACCGTAGAAGAGGAAAAGCATAACACTTCGCAATGAATATCATATCTTATCATGAAGCATAAATATGAGATGCAATATCTCGTTTTAAGAAGCATTTGAACACTATTGCTTCGATACGTAGACATCTGCAAACGCTATTTCCTAGCAAGGAAGTGTCGCATTTACATTCATTTGAAGTGTAGACGAGGAATACATAACACTTCGCAAATCATATTATATCTTACCATAAAACATAGAAATGAGATGCGATATCGCGTTTTAAGAAGCATCAGAAATCCATTGCTACGATACGTAGACATCTGCAAACGCTATTTCCTTGCAAGGAAGTGTCGCATTTACATTCATTTGAAGTGTAGACAAGGAATACATAACACTTCGCAAATCATATTATATCTTACCATAAAACATAGAAATGAGATGCGATATCGCGTTTTAAGAAGCATCAGAAATCCATTCCTTGCAAGGAAGTGTCGCATTTACATTCGTTTGAATCGTAGACGAGGAATGCACAACAATTCGCAATGAATATTATATCCTATCATGAAACAAGATATGAGATGCAATATCTCGTTTTAAGAAGCATTTGAACTCTATTGCTTCGATACGTAGACATCTGCAAACGCTATTTCCTTGCAAGGAAGTGTCGCATTTACATTCCTTTGAAGTTGAGACAAGGAATACATAACACTTCGCAAATCATATTACATCTTACCATGAAACATAGAAATGAGATGCGATATCGCGTTTTAAAAAGCATTGGAACTCTAATGCTACGATACGTAGACATCTGCAAACGCTATTTCCTAGCGAGGAAGTATCGCATTCACATTCATTTGAAGTGTAGACGAGGAATACATAACACTTCGCAAATCATGTTATATCTTACCATGAAACATAGAAATGAGATGCGATATCGCGTTTGAAGAATCATATGAACTCTATTGCTACTATACGTAGACATCTGTAAACGCTATTTCCTTGCAAGGAAGTGTCGCATTTACTTTCATTTGAATCGTGGACGAGGAATGCATAACACTTCGCAATGAATATTATATCTTATCATGAAACATAGATATGAGATGCAATATCTCGTTTTAAGAAGCATTAGAAATCCATTGCTACGATACGTAGACATCTGCAAACGCTATTTCCTTGCAAGGAACTGTCGCATTTACATTCATTTGAAGTGTAGACAAGGAATACATAACACTTCGCAAATCATATTATATCTTACCATAAAACATAGAAATGAGATGCGATATCGCGTTTTAAGAAGCATCAGAAATCCATTCCTTGCAAGGAAGTGTCGCATTTACATTCGTTTGAATCGTAGACGAGGAATGCATAACAATTCGCAATGAATATTATATCCTATCATGAAACATAGATATGAGATGCAATATCTCGTTTTAAGAAGCATTTGAACTCTATTGCTTCGATACGTAGACATCTGCAAACGCTATTTCCTTGCAAGGAAGTGTCGCATTTACATTCCTTTGAAGTTGAGACAAGGAATACATAACACTTCGCAAATCATATTACATCTTACCATGAAACATAGAAATGAGATGCGATATCGCGTTTTAAAAAGCATTGGAACTCTAATGCTACGATATGTAGACATCTGCAAACGCTATTTCCTAGCGAGGAAGTATCGCATTCACATTCATTTGAAGTGTAGACGAGGAATACATAACACTTCGCAAATCATGTTATATCTTACCATGAAACATAGAAATGAGATGCGATATCGCGTTTTAAGAATCATATGAACTCTATTGCTAATATACGTAGACATCTGTAAACGCTATTTCCTTGCAAGGAAGTGTCGCATTTACTTTCATTTGAATCGTGGACGAGGAATGCATAACACTTCGCAATGAATATTATATCTTATCATGAAACATAGATATGAGATGCAATATCTCGTTTTAAGAAGCATTAGAAATCTATTACTACGATACCTAGATATCTGCAGACGCTATTTCCTAGCAAGGAAGTGTCGCATTTACATTCATTTGAAGTGTAGACGAGGAATACATAACACTTCGCAAATCATATTATATCTTACCATAAAACATAGAAATGAGATGCGATATCGCGTTTTAAGAAGCATCAGAAATCCATTGCTACGATACGTAGACATCTGCAAACACTATTTCCTTGCAAGGAAGTGTCGCATTTACATTCATTTGAAGTGTAGACAAGGAATACATAACACTTCGCAAATCATATTATATCTTACCATAAAACATACAAATGAGATGCGATATCGCGTTTTAAGAAGCATCAGAAATCCATTCCTTGCAAGGAAGTGTCGCATTTACATTCGTTTGAATCGTAGACGAGGAATGCATAACAATTCGCAATGAATATTATATCCTATCATGAAACATAGATATGAGATGCAATATCTCGTTTTAAGACGCATTTGAACTCTATTGCTTCGATACGTAGACATCTGCAAACGCTATTTCCTTGCAAGGAAGTGTCGCATTTACATTCCTTTGAAGTTGCGACAAGGAATACATACCACTTCGCAAATCATATTACATCTTACCATGAAACATAGAAATGAGATGCGATATCGCGTTTTAAAAAGCATTGGAACTCTAATGCTACGATACGTAGACATCTGCAAACGCTATTTCCTAGCGAGGAAGTATCGCATTCACATTCATTTGAAGTGTAGACGAGGAATACATAACACTTCGCAAATCATGTTATATCTTACCATGAAACATAGAAATGAGATGCGATATCGCGTTTTAAGAATCATATGAACTCTATTGCTACTATACGTAGACATCTGTAAACGCTATTTCCTTGCAAGGAAGTGTCGCATTTACTTTCATTTGAATCGTGGACGAGGAATGCATAACACTTCGCAATGAATATTATATCTTATCATGAAACATAGATATGAGATGCAATATCTCGTTTTAAGAAGCATTAGAAATCTATTACTACGATACCTAGACATCTGCAGACGCTATTTCCTAGCAAGGAAGTGTCGCATTTACATTCATTTGAAGTGTAGACGAGGAATACATAACACTTCGCAAATCATATTATATCTTACCATAAAACATAGAAATGAGATGCGATATCGTGTTTTAAGAAGCATCAGAAATCCATTCCTTGCAAGGAAGTGTCGCATTTACATTCGTTTGAATCGTAGACGAGGAATGCATAACAATTCGCAATGAATATTATATCCTATCATGAAACATAGATATGAGATGCAATATCTCGTTTTAAGAAGCATTTGAACTCTATTGCTTCGATACGTAGACATCTGCAAACGCTATTTCCTTGCAAGGAAGTGTCGCATTTACATTCCTTTGAAGTTGAGACAAGGAATACATAACACTTCGCAAATCATATTACATCTTACCATGAAACATAGAAATGAGATGCGATATCGCGTTTTAAAAAGCATTGGAACTCTAATGCTACGATATGTAGACATCTGCAAACGCTATTTCCTAGCGAGGAAGTATCGCATTCACATTCATTTGAAGTGTAGACGAGGAATACATAACACTTCGCAAATCATGTTATATCTTACCATGAAACATAGAAATGAGATGCGATATCGCGTTTTAAGAATCATATGAACTCTATTGCTACTATACGTAGACATCTGTAAACGCTATTTCCTTGCAAGGAAGTGTCGCATTTACTTTCATTTGAATCGTGGACGAGGAATGCATAACACTTCGCAATGAATATTATATCTTATCATGAAACATAGATATGAGATGCAATATCTCGTTTTAAGAAGCATTAGAAATCTATTACTACGATACCTAGATATCTGCAGACGCTATTTCCTAGCAAGGAAGTGTCGCATTTACATTCATTTGAAGTGTAGACGAGGAATACATAACACTTCGCAAATCATGTTATATCTTACCATGAAACATAGAAATGAGATGCGATATCGCGTTTTAAGAAGCATCAGAAATCCATTGCTACGATACGTAGACATCTGCAAACTCTATTTCCTTGCAAGGAAGTGTCGCATTTACATTCATTTGAAGTGTAGACAAGGAATACATAACACTTCGCAAATCATATTATATCTTACCATAAAACATAGAAATGAGATGCGATATCGCGTTTTAAGAAGCATCAGATATCCATTCCTTGCAAGGAAGTGTCGCATTTACTTTCATTTGAATCGTAGACGAGGAATGCATAACACTTCGCAATGTATATTATATCTTACCATGAAACATAGAAATGAGATGCGATATCGCGTTCTAAGAAGCATTAGAAATTCATTGCTACGATACGTAGACATCTGCAAATGCTATTTCCTTGCAAGGAAGTGTCGCATTTACATTCATTTGATGTGTAGACGAGGAATACATAACACTTCGCAAATCATATTATATCTTACCATGAAACATAGAAATGAGATGCGATATCGCGTTGTAAGAAGCATTAGAACTCTATTGCTTCGATACGTAGACATCTGTAAACGCTATTTCCTTGCAAGGAAGTGTCGCATTTACTTTCATTTGAATCGTGGACGAGGAATGCATAACACTTCGCAATGAATATTATATCTTATCATGAAACATAGATATGAGATGCAATATCTCGTTTTAAGAAGCATTAGAAATCTATTACTACGATACCTAGATATCTGCAGACGCTATTTCCTAGCAAGGAAGTGTCGCATTTACATTCATTTGAAGTGTAGACGAGGAATACATAACACTTCGCAAATCATATTATATCTTACCATAAAACATAGAAATGAGATGCGATATCGCGTTTTAAGAAGCATCAGAAATCCATTGCTACGATACGTAGACATCTGCAAACGCTATTTCCTTGCAAGGAAGTGTCGCATTTACATTCATTTGAAGTGTAGACAAGGAATACATAACACTTCGCAAATCATATTATATCTTACCATAAAACATAGAAATGAGATGCGATATCGCGTTTTAAGAAGCATCAGAAATCCATTCCTTGCAAGGAAGTGTCGCATTTACATTCGTTTGAATCGTAGACGAGGAATGCACAACAATTCGCAATGAATATTATATCCTATCATGAAACAAGATATGAGATGCAATATCTCGTTTTAAGAAGCATTTGAACTCTATTGCTTCGATACGTAGACATCTGCAAACGCTATTTCCTTGCAAGGAAGTGTCGCATTTACATTCCTTTGAAGTTGAGACAAGGAATACATAACACTTCGCAAATCATATTACATCTTACCATGAAACATAGAAATGAGATGCGATATCGCGTTTTAAAAAGCATTGGAACTCTAATGCTACGATACGTAGACATCTGCAAACGCTATTTCCTAGCGAGGAAGTATCGCATTCACATTCATTTGAAGTGTAGACGAGGAATACATAACACTTCTCAAATCATGTTATATCTTACCATGAAACATAGAAATGAGATGCGATATCGCGTTTTAAGAATCATATGAACTCTATTGCTACTATACGTAGACATCTGTAAACGCTATTTCCTTGCAAGGAAGTGTCGCATTTACTTTCATTTGAATCGTGGACGAGGAATGCATAACACTTCGCAATGAATATTATATCTTATCATGAAACATAGATATGAGATGCAATATCTCGTTTTAAGAAGCATTAGAAATCCATTGCTACGATACGTAGACATCTGCAAACGCTATTTCCTTGCAAGGAACTGTCGCATTTACATTCATTTGAAGTGTAGACAAGGAATACATAACACTTCGCAAATCATATTATATCTTACCATAAAACATAGAAATGAGATGCGATATCGCGTTTTAAGAAGCATCAGAAATCCATTCCTTGCAAGGAAGTGTCGCATTTACATTCGTTTGAATCGTAGACGAGGAATGCATAACAATTCGCAATGAATATTATATCCTATCATGAAACATAGATATGAGATGCAATATCTCGTTTTAAGAAGCATTTGAACTCTATTGCTTCGATACGTAGACATCTGCAAACGCTATTTCCTTGCAAGGAAGTGTCGCATTTACATTCCTTTGAAGTTGAGACAAGGAATACATAACACTTCGCAAATCATATTACATCTTACCATGAAACATAGAAATGAGATGCGATATCGCGTTTTAAAAAGCATTGGAACTCTAATGCTACGATATGTAGACATCTGCAAACGCTATTTCCTAGCGAGGAAGTATCGCATTCACATTCATTTGAAGTGTAGACGAGGAATACATAACACTTCGCAAATCATGTTATATCTTACCATGAAACATAGAAATGAGATGCGATATCGCGTTTTAAGAATCATATGAACTCTATTGCTACTATACGTAGACATCTGTAAACGCTATTTCCTTGCAAGGAAGTGTCGCATTTACTTTCATTTGAATCGTGGACGAGGAATGCATAACACTTCGCAATGAATATTATATCTTATCATGAAACATAGATATGAGATGCAATATCTCGTTTTAAGAAGCATTAGAAATCTATTACTACGATACCTAGATATCTGCAGACGCTATTTCCTAGCAAGGAAGTGTCGCATTTACATTCATTTGAAGTGTAGACGAGGAATACATAACACTTCGCAAATCATATTATATCTTACCATAAAACATAGAAATGAGATGCGATATCGCGTTTTAAGAAGCATCAGAAATCCATTGCTACGATACGTAGACATCTGCAAACGCTATTTCCTTGCAAGGAAGTGTCGCATTTACATTCATTTGAAGTGTAGACAAGGAATACATAACACTTCGCAAATCATATTATATCTTACCATAAAACATACAAATGAGATGCGATATCGCGTTTTAAGAAGCATCAGAAATCCATTCCTTGCAAGGAAGTGTCGCATTTACATTCGTTTGAATCGTAGACGAGGAATGCATAACAATTCGCAATGAATATTATATCCTATCATGAAACATAGATATGAGATGCAATATCTCGTTTTAAGAAGCATTTGAACTCTATTGCTTCGATACGTAGACATCTGCAAACGCTATTTCCTTGCAAGGAAGTGTCGCATTTACATTCCTTTGAAGTTGCGACAAGGAATACATACCACTTCGCAAATCATATTACATCTTACCATGAAACATAGAAATGAGATGCGATATCGCGTTTTAAAAAGCATTGGAACTCTAATGCTACGATACGTAGACATCTGCAAACGCTATTTCCTAGCGAGGAAGTATCGCATTCACATTCATTTGAAGTGTAGACGAGGAATACATAACACTTCGCAAATCATGTTATATCTTACCATGAAACATAGAAATGAGATGCGATATCGCGTTTTAAGAATCATATGAACTCTATTGCTACTATACGTAGACATCTGTAAACGCTATTTCCTTGCAAGGAAGTGTCGCATTTACTTTCATTTGAATCGTGGACGAGGAATGCATAACACTTCGCAATGAATATTATATCTTATCATGAAACATAGATATGAGATGCAATATCTCGTTTTAAGAAGCATTAGAAATCTATTACTACGATACCTAGACATCTGCAGACGCTATTTCCTAGCAAGGAAGTGTCGCATTTACATTCATTTGAAGTGTAGACGAGGAATACATAACACTTCGCAAATCATATTATATCTTACCATAAAACATAGAAATGAGATGCGATATCGTGTTTTAAGAAGCATCAGAAATCCATTCCTTGCAAGGAAGTGTCGCATTTACATTCGTTTGAATCGTAGACGAGGAATGCATAACAATTCGCAATGAATATTATATCCTATCATGAAACATAGATATGAGATGCAATATCTCGTTTTAAGAAGCATTTGAACTCCATTGCTTCGATACGTAGACATCTGCAAACGCTATTTCCTTGCAAGGAAGTGTCGCAATTACATTCCTTTGAAGTTGAGACAAGGAATACATAACACTTCGCAAATCATATTACATCTTACCATGAAACATTGAAATGAGATGCGATACCGCGTTTTAAAAAGCATTGGAACTCTAATGCTACGATACGTAGACATCTGCAAACGCTATTTCCTAGCGAGGAAGTATCGCATTCACATTCATTTGAAGTGTAGACGAGGAATACGTAACACTTCGCAAATCATGTTATATCTTACCATGAAACATAGAAATGAGATGCGATATCGCGTTTTAAGAAGCATCAGAAATCCATTGCTACGATACGTAGACATCTGCAAACTCTATTTCCTTGCAAGGAAGTGTCGCATTTACATTCATTTGAAGTGTAGACAAGGAATACATAACACTTCGCAAATCATATTATATCTTACCATAAAACATAGAAATGAGATGCGATATCGCGTTTTAAGAAGCATCAGATATCCATTCCTTGCAAGGAAGTGTCGCATTTACTTTCATTTGAATCGTAGACGAGGAATGCATAACACTTCGCAATGTATATTATATCTTACCATGAAACATAGAAATGAGATGCGATATCGCGTTCTAAGAAGCATTAGAAATTCATTGCTACGATACGTAGACATCTGCAAATGCTATTTCCTTGCAAGGAAGTGTCGCATTTACATTCATTTGATGTGTAGACGAGGAATACATAACACTTCGCAAATCATATTATATCTTACCATGAAACATAGAAATGAGATGCGATATCGCGTTGTAAGAAGCATTAGAACTCTATTGCTTCGATACGTAGACATCTGTAAACGCTATTTCCTTGCAAGGAAGTGTCGCATTTACTTTCATTTGAATCGTGGACGAGGAATGCATAACACTTCGCAATGAATATTATATCTTATCATGAAACATAGATATGAGATGCAATATCTCGTTTTAAGAAGCATTAGAAATCTATTACTACGATACCTAGATATCTGCAGACGCTATTTCCTAGCAAGGAAGTGTCGCATTTACATTCATTTGAAGTGTAGACGAGGAATACATAACACTTCGCAAATCATATTATATCTTACCATAAAACATAGAAATGAGATGCGATATCGCGTTTTAAGAAGCATCAGAAATCCATTGCTACGATACGTAGACATCTGCAAACGCTATTTCCTTGCAAGGAAGTGTCGCATTTACATTCATTTGAAGTGTAGACAAGGAATACATAACACTTCGCAAATCATATTATATCTTACCATAAAACATACAAATGAGATGCGATATCGCGTTTTAAGAAGCATCAGAAATCCATTCCTTGCAAGGAAGTGTCGCATTTACATTCGTTTGAATCGTAGACGAGGAATGCATAACAATTCGCAATGAATATTATATCCTATCATGAAACATAGATATGAGATGCAATATCTCGTTTTAAGAAGCATTTGAACTCTATTGCTTCGATACGTAGACATCTGCAAACGCTATTTCCTTGCAAGGAAGTGTCGCATTTACATTCATTTGATGTGTAGACGAGGAATACATAACACTTCGCAAATCATATTATATCTTACCATGAAACATAGAAATGAGATGCGATATCGCGTTTTAAGAAGCATTTGAACACTATTGCTTCGATACGTAGACATCTGCAAACGCTATTTCCTTGCAAGGAAGTGTCGCATTTACATTCATTTGAGGTGTAGACGAGGAATGTATAACACTTCGCAAATCATATTATATCTTACCATGAAACATAGAAATGAGATGCGATATCGCGTTTTAAGAAGCATTAGTACTCTATTGCTACGATACCTAGACATCTACAGACGCTATTTCCTAGCAAGGAAGTGTCGCATTTACATTCATTTGAATCGTAGACGAGGAATGCATAACACTTCGCAATGAATATTATATCTTACCATGAAACATAGAAATGAGATGCGATATCGCGTTTTAAGAAGCATTTGAACTCTATTGCTTCGATACGTAGTCATCTGCAAACGCTATTTCCTTGCAAGGAAGCGTCGCATTTACATTCATTTGAAGTGTAGACGAGGAATACATAACACTTCGCAAATCATATTACATCTTACCATGAAACATAGAAATGAGATGCGATATCGCGTTTTAAGAAGCTTCGGAACTCTAATGCTACGATAGGTAGACATCTGCAATTGCTATTTCCTTGCAAGGAAGTGTCGCATTTACATTCATTTGAAGTGTAGGCGAGGAATACATAACACTTCGCAAATCATATTATATCTTACCATGAAACATAGAAATGAGATGCGATATCGCCGTTTTAAGAAGCATTAGAAATCTATTGTTACGATACGTAGACATCTGCAAACGCTATTTCCTAGCGAGGAAGTATCGCATTCACATTCATTTGAAGTGCAGACGAGGTACACATAACACTTCGCAAATCATGTTATATCTTACCATGAAACATAGAAATGAGATGCGATATCGCGTTTTAAGAAGCATTTGAACTCTATTGCTTCGGTACGTAGACATCTGCAAACGCTATTTCCTTGCAAGGAAGTGTCGCATTTACATTCATTTGAAGTGTAGACGAGGAATACATAACACTTCGCAAATCATATTATATCTTACCATGAAACATAGAAATGAGATGCGATATAGCGTTTTAAGATGCATTAGAACTCTATTGCTACGATACGTAGACATCTGCAAACGCTATTTCCTTGCAAGGAAGTGTCGCATTTACATTCATTTGATGTGTAGACGGGGAATACGTGATACTTCGCAAATCATATTATATCTTACCATGAAACATAGAAATGAGATGCGATATCGCGATTTAAGAAGCTTTAGAACACTATTGCTTCGATACGTAGACATCAGCAAACGCGCTTTCCTTGCAAGGAAGTGTCGCGTTTACATTCATTTGAATCGTAGACGAGGAATGCATAACACTTCGCAATGAATATTATATCTTATCATGAAACATAGATATGAGATGCAATATCTCGTTTTAAGAAGCATTTGAACTCTATTGCTTCGATACGTAAACATCTGCAGACGCTATTTCCAAGCAAGGAAGTGTCGCATTTACATTCATTTGAAGTGTAGACGAGGAATACATAGCACTTCGCAAATCATATTATATCTTACCATGAAACATAGAAATGAGGTGCGATATCGCCGTTTTAAGAAGCATTAGAAATCTATTGCTACGATACGTAGACATCTGCAAACACTATTTCCTAGCGAGGAAGTATCACCATTCACATTCATTTGAAGTGTAGACGAGGAATACATAACACTTCGCAAATCATGTTATATCTTACCATGAAACATAGAAATGAGATGCGATATCGCGTTTTAAGTATCATATGAACTTTATTGCTACGGTACGTAGACATCCGCAAACGCTATTTCCATGCAAGGAAGTGTCGCATTTACTTTCATTTGAATCGTAGACGAGGAATGCATAACACTTCGCAATGAATATTATATCTTATCATGAAACATAGATATTAGATGCAATATCTCGTTTTAAGAAGCATTGGAACTCTATTGCTACGATACCTAGACACCTGCAGACGCTATTTCCTAGCGAGGAAGTGTCGCATTCACATTCATTTGAAGTGTAGACGAGGAATGCATAACACTTCGCAATGAATATTATATCTTATCATGAAACATAGATATGAGATGCAGTATCTCGTTTTAAGAAGCATTTGAACTCTACTGCTTCGATACGTAGACATCTGCAAACGCAATTTCCTTACAAGAAAGTGTCGCGTTTACATTAATTTGAAGTGTAGACGAGGAATACATGACACTTCGCAAATCATATTACATCTTGCCATGAAACATAGAAATGAGATGCGATATCGCGTTTTAGGAAGCATTAAAACTCTATTGCTTCGATACGTAGACATCTGCAAACGCTATGTCCTTGCAAGGAAGTGTCGCATTTACATTCATTTGAAGTGTAGACGAGGAATACATAACACTTCGCAAATATTATTATATCTTACCATGAAACATAGAAAGGAGATGCGATATCGCGTTTTAAGAAGCATTAGAACTCTATTGCTACGATACGTAGACATCTGCAAACGCTATTTCCTAGCGAGCGAGTGTCGCATTTACACTCATTTGAAGTGTAGACGAGGAATACATAACATCTCGCAAATCATATTACATCTTACCATGAAACATAGAAATGAGATGCGATATCGCGTTTTAAGAAGCATTAATAAACTCTATTGCTTCGATACGTAGACATCTGCAAACGCTATTTCCTTGCAAGGAAGTGTCGCATTTACATTCATTTGAAGTGTAGACGAGGAATACATAACACTTCGCAAATCATATTATACCTTACCATGAAACATAGAAATGAGATGCGATATCGCGTTTTAAGAAGCATTAGAATACTATTGCTACGATAGGCAGATATTTGCAAACGCTATTTCCTTGCAAGGAAGTGTCGTATTTACATTCATTTGAAGTGTAGACGAGGAATACATAACACTTCGCAAATCATATTATATCTTACCATGAAACATAGAAATGAGATGCGATATCGCGTTTCAAGAATCATAAGAACTCTATTGTTACGATACGTAGACATCTGCAAACGCTATTTCCTTGCAAGGAAGTGTCGCATTTACTTTCATTTGAATCGTAGACGAGGAATGCATAACACTTCGCAATGAATATTATATCTTATCATGAAACATAGATATGAGATGCAGTATCTCGTTTTAAGAAGCATTTGAACTCTATTGCTTCGATACGTAGACATCTGCAAACGCAATTTCCTTACAAAGAAGTGTCGCCTTTACATTAATTTGAAGTGTAGACGAGGAAAACATAACACTTCGCAAATCATATTACATCTTACCATGAAACATAGAAATGAGATGCGATATCGCGTTTTAAGAAGCATTAAAACTCTATTGCTACGATACCTAGACATCTGCAGACGCTATTTCCTAGCAAGGAAGTGTCGCCTTTAGATTCATTTGAAGTGTAGACGAGGAATACATAACACTTCGCAATGAATATTACATCTTATCATGAAATATAGAATTGAGATGCGATATCTTGTTTTAAGAAGCATTTGAACTCTATTGCTTCGATACGTAGACATCTGCAAACGCTATTTCCTAGCAAGGAAGTGTCGCATTTACATCCATTTGAATCGTAGACGAGGAATGCATAACACTTCGCAATGAATATTATATCTTATCATGAAACATAGATATGAGATGCAATATCTCGTTTTAAGAAGCATTTGAACTCTATTGCTTCGATACGTAGATATCTGCAAACGCAATTTCCTTACAAGGAAGTGTCGCATTTACATTAATTTGAAGTGTAGACGAGGAATACATAACACTTCGCAAATCATATTACATCTTACCATGAAACATAGAAATGAGATGCGATATCGCGTTTTAAGAAGCATTAAAACACTATTGCTTCGATACCTAGACATCTGCAGACGCTATATCCTAGCAAGGAAGTGTCGCATTTACGTTCATTTGAAGTGTAGACGAGGAATACTTGATACTTCGCAAATCATATTATATCTTACCATGAAACATAGAAATGAGATGCGAAATCGCGTTTTAAGAATTATAAGAACTCTATTGCTACGATACGTAGACATCTGCAAACGCTACTTCCTTGCAAGGAAGTGTCGCATTTACATTCATTTGAAGTGTAGACGAGGAATACATAACACTTCTCAAATCATATTATATCTTACCATGAAACATAGAAATGAGATGCGATATCGCATTTTAAGAAGCATTAGAACTAAATTGCTACGATAGGTAGACATCTGCAATCGCTATTTCCTTGCAAGGAAGTGTCGCATTTACATTCATTTGAAGTGTAGGCCAGGAATACATAACACTTCGCAATGAATATTACATCTTATCATGACATATAGAATTGAGATGCGATATCTTGTTTTAAGAAGCATTTGACCTCTATTGCTACGATACGTAGACATCTGCAAACGCTATTTCCTAGCAAGGAAGTCTCGCATTTACATTCATTTGAAGTATAGGCGAGGAATACATAACACTTCGCAAATAATATTACATCTTACCATGAAACATAGAAATAAGATGCGATATCGCGTTTTAAGAAGCATTAGAACTCTATTGCTACGATACCTAGACATCTGCAGACGCTATTTCCTTGCAAGGTAGTGTCGCATTTACATTCATTTGAAGTATAAACGAGGAATACATGATACTTTGCAAATCATATTATATCTTACCATGAAACATAGAAATGAGATGCGACATCGCGTTCTAAGAAGCATTAGAACACTACTGCTACGATAGGTAGACATCTGCAAACGACATTTCCTAGCGAGGAAGTGTCGCATTTATATTCATTTGAAGTGTAGGCGAGAAATACATAACACTTCGCTATGAATATTACATCTTATCATGAAACATAGAATTGAGATGCGATATCTTGTTTTAAGAAGCATTTGAACACTATTGCTTCGATACGTAGACATCTGCAAACGCTATTTCCTAGCAAGGAAGTGTCGCATTTATATCCATTTGAATCGTAGACGAGGAATGCATAACACTTCGCAATGAATATTATATCTTATCATGAAACATAGATATGAGATGCGATATCGCGTTTTAAGAATCATATGAACTCTATTGCTACGATACGTAGACATCTGCAGACGCTATTTCCTAGCCAGGAAGTGTCGCATTTACATTCATTTGAAGTGTAGACGAGGAATACACAACACTTCGCAAATCATATTATATCTTACCATGAAACATAGAAATGAGATGCGATGTCTCGTTTTAAGAAGCATTAGAAATCTATTGCTACGATACGTAGACATCTGCAAACGCCATTTCCTAGCGAGGAAGTGTCGCATTCACATTCATTTGAAGTGTAGGCGAGGAATACATAACACTTCGCAATGAATATAACATCCTATCATGAAACATAGAATTAAGATGCGATATCTTGTTGTAGGAAGCATTTGAACTCTATTGCTTCGATACGTGGACATCTGCAAACGCTATTTCCTTGCAAGCAAGAGTCGCATTTACATTCATTTGAAGTGTAGACGAGGAATACATGATACTTCGCAAGTCATATTATATCTTACCATGAAACATAGAGATGAGATGCGATATCGAGTTTTAAGAAGCATTTGAACACTATTGCTTCGATACGTAGACATCTGCAAACGCTATTTCCTTGCAAGGAAGTGTCGCATTTACATTCATTTGTAGTGTAGACGAGGAATACATGACACTTCGCAAATCATATTATATCTTACCATGAAACATAGAAATGAGATTCGATATGGTGTTTTAAGTAGCATTAGAAAGCTATTGCTACGATACGTAGACATCTGCAAACGCTATTTCCTTGCAAGGAAGTGTCGCATTTACATTCATTTGTAGTGTAGACGAGGAATACATGACACGTCGCAAATCATATTATATCTTACCATGAAACATAGAAATGAGATTCGATATCGCGTTTTGAGTAGCATTAGAAAGCTGTTGCTACGATACGTAGACATCTGCAAACGCTATTTCCTTGCAAGGAAGTGCGCATTTACATTTAGTTGATGTTTAGACGAGGAATACATAACACTTCGCAAATCATATTATATCTTACCATGAAACATAGAAATGAGATGCGATATCGCGTTTTAAGAAGCATTAGAACACTATTGCTACGATAGGTAGACATTTGCAAACGCTATTTCCTAGCAAAGAAGTCTCGCATTTACATTCATTTGAAGTATAGGCGAGGAATACATAACACTTAGCAAATAATATTACATCTTACCATGAAACATAGAAATGAGATGCGATATCGCGTTTTAAGTAGCATTAGAACTCTATTGCTACGATACCTAGACATCTGCAGACGCTATTTCCTAGCAAGGAAGTGTCGCATTTACATTCATTTGAAGTGTAGACGAGGAATACATGATACTTCGCAAATCATATTATATCTTACCATGAGACATAGAAATGAGATGCGCTATCGCGTTTTAAGAAGCATTAGAACTCTATTGCTACGATACCTAGACATCTGCAGATGCTATTTCCTAGCAAGGAAGTGTCGCATTTACATTCATTTGAAGTGTAGACGAGGAATACATGATACTTCGCAAATCATATTATATCTTATCATGAAACATAGAAATGAGATGCGATATCGCGTTTTAAGAAGCATTAGAACACTATTGCTACGATAGGTAGACATTTGCAAACGCTATTTCCTAGGAAAGAAGTCTCGCATTTACATTCATTTGAAGTATAGGCGAGGAATACATAACACTTCGCAAATAATATTACATCTTACCATGAAACATAGAAATGAGATGCGATATCGCGTTTTGAGAAGCATTAGAACTCTATTGCTACGATACCTAGACATCTGCAGACGCTATTTCCTAGCAAGGAAGTGTCGCATTTACATTCGTTTGAAATGTAGACGAGGAATACATGATACTTCGCAAATCATATTATATCTTACCATGAAACATAGAAATGAGATGCGATATCGCGTTTTAAGAAGCATTAGAACACTATTGCTACGATAGGTAGACATTTGCAAACGCTATTTCCTAGCAAAGAAGTCTCGCATTTACATTCATTTGAAGTATAGGCGAGGAATACATAACACTTCGCAAATAATATTACATCTTACCATGAAACATAGAAATAAGATGCGATATCGCGTTTTAAGAAGCATTAGAACTCTATTGCTACGATACCTAGACATCTGCAGACGCTATTTCCTAGCAAGGAAGTGTCGCATTTACATTCACTTGAAGTGTGGACGAGGAATACATGATACTTCGCAAATCATATTATATCTTACCATGAAACATAGAAATGAGATGCGATATCGCGTTTTAAGAAGCATTAGAACTCTATTGCTACGATACCTAGACATCTGCAGATGCTATTTCCTAGCAAGGAAGTGTCGCATTTACATTCATTTGAAGTGTAGACGAGGAATACATGATACTTCGCAAATCATATTATATCTTACCATGAAACATAGAAATGAGATGCGATTTCGCGTTTTAAGAAGCATTAGAAAACTATTGCTACGATAGGTAGACATTTGCAAACGCTATTTCCTAGCAAAGAAGTCTCGCATTTACATTCATTTGAAGTATAGGCGAGGAATACATAACACTTCGCAAATAATATTACATCTTACCATGAAACATAGAAATGAGATGCGATATCGCGTTTTAAGAAGCATTAGAACTCTATTGCTACGATACGTAGACTTCTGCAAACGCTATTTCCTAGCAAGGAAGTGTCGCATTTACATTCATTTGAATCGTAGGCGAGGAATGCATAACACTTCGCAATGAATATTATGTCTTATCATGAAACATAGATAAGAGATGCAATATGTCGTTTTAAGAAGCATTTGAACTCTATTGCTTCGATACGTAGACATCTGCAAATGCTATTTCCTTGCAAGGAAGTGTCGCATTTACATTCATTTGAAGTGTAGACGAGGAATACATAACACTCCGCAAATCATATTATATCTTACCATGAAACATAGAAATGAGATACGATATCGCGTTTTAAGAATCATAGAAACTCTATTGCTACGATACGTAGACATCTGCAAACGCTATTTCCTTGCAAAGAAGTGTCGCATTTACATTCATTTGAAGTGTAGACGAGGAATACATAACACTTCGCAAATCATATTATATCTTACCATGAAACATAGAATTGAGATGCGTTATCGCGTTTTAAGAAGCATTAGAACTCTATTGCTACGATACCTAGACATCTGCAGACGCTATTTCCTAGCAAGGAAGTGTCGCATTTACATTCATTTGAAGTGTAGACGAGGAATACATGATACTTCGCAAATAATATTATATCTTACCATGAAACATAGAAATGAGATGCGTTATCGCGTTTTAAGAATCATGAGAACCCTATTGCTACGATACGTTGACATCTGCAAACGCTATTTCCTTGCAAGGAAGTGCGCATTTACATTTAGTTGATGTGTAGACGAGGAATAGATAACACTTCGCAAATCATATTATATCTTACCATGAAACATAGAAATGAGATGCGATATCGCGTTTTAAGAAGCATTAGAACTCTATTGCTACGATACGTAGACATCTGCAAACGCTATTTCCTTGCAAGGAAGTGTCGCATTTACATTCATTTGAATCGTAGACAAGGAATACATAACACTTCGCAAATCATGTTATATCTTACCATGAAACATAGAAATGAAATGCGATATCGCGTTTTAAGAAACATATGAACTCTATTGCTACGAGACGTAGACATCTGCAATCGCTATTTCCTTGCAAGGAAGTGTCGCATTTACATTCATTTGAAGTGTAGACGAGGAATACATAACACTTCGCAAATCATATTATATCTTACCATGAAACATAGAATTGAGATGCGTTATCGCGTTTTAAGAAGCATTAGAACTCTATTGCTACGATACCTAGACATCTGCAGACGCTATTTCCTAGCAAGGAAGTGTCGCATTTACATTCATTTGAAGTGTAGACGAGGAATACATGATACTTCGCAAATAATATTATATCTTACCATGAAACATAGAAATGAGATGCGATATCGCGTTTTAAGAATCATGAGAACTCTATTGCTACGATACGTTGACATCTGCAAACGCTATTTCCTTGCAAGGAAGTGCGCATTTACATTTAGTTGATGTGTAGACGAGGAATAGATAACACTTCGCAAATCATATTATATCTTACCATGAAACATAGAAATGAGATGCGATATCGCGTTTTAAGAAGCATTAGAACTCTATTGCTACGATACGTAGACATCTGCAAACGCTATTTCCTTGCAAGGAAGTGTCGCATTTACATTCATTTGAAGCGTAGAGGAGGAATGCATAACACTTCGCAATGAATATTATATCTTATCAGGAAACATAGATATGAGATGCAATATCTCGTTTTAAGAAGCATTTGAACTCTATTGCTTCGATACGTAGACATCTGCAAACGCTATTTCCTTGCAAGGAAGTGTCGCATTTACATTCATTTGAAGTGTAGACGAGGAATACATAACACTTCGCAAATCATGTTATATCTTACCATGAAACATAGAAATGAGATGCGATATCGCGTTTTAAGAATCATATGAACTCTATTGCTACGAGACGTAGACATCTGCAATCGCTATTTCCTTGCAAGGAAGTGTCGCATTTACATTCATTTGAAGTGTAGACGAGGAATACATAACACTTCGCAAATCATATTATATTTTACCATGAAACATAGAAATGAGATGCGATATCGCGTTTTAAGAAGCATTAGAACTCTATTGCTACGATACCTAGACATCTGCAGACGCTATTTCCTAGCAAGGAAGTGTCGCAATTACATTCATTTGAAGTGTAGACGAGGAATACATGATACTTCGCAAATCATATTATATCTTACCATGAAACATAGAAATGAGATGCGATATCGCGTTTTAAGAATCATAAGAACTCTATTGCTACGATACGTAGACATCTGCAAACGCTATTTCCTTGCAAGGAAGTGTCGCATTTACATTCATTTGAATCGTAGACGAGGAATGCATAACACGTCGAAATGAATATTATATCTTATCAGGAAACATAGATATGAGATGCAATATCTCGTTTTAAGAAGCATTTGAACTCTATTGCTTCTATACGTAGACATCTGCAAACGCTATTTCCTAGCAAGGAAGTGTCGCATTTACATTTATTTGAAGTGTAGGCGAGTAATACGTGACACTTCGCAAATCATATTATATCTTACCATGAAACATAGAAATGAGAATCGATATCGCGTTTTAAGAAGCATTAGAAAGCTATTGCTACGATACGTAGACATCTGCAAATGCTATTTCCTGGCGAGGAAGTATCGCATTCACATTCATTTGAAGTGTAGACGAGGAATACATGATACTTCGCAAATCATATTATATCTTACCATGAAACATAGAAATGAGATGCGATATCGCGTTTTAAGAATCATAAGAACTCTATTGCTACGATACGTAGACATCTGCAAACGCTATTTCCTTGCAAGGAAGTGTAGCATTTACATTCATTTGAATCGTAGACGAGGAATGCATAACACTTCGCAATGAATATTATATCTTATCATGAAACATAGATATGAGATGCAATATCTCGTTTTAAGAAGCATTTGAACTCTATTGCTTCGATACGTAGATATCTGCAAACGCAATTTCCTTACAAGGAAGTGTCGCATTTACATTAATTTGAAGTGTAGACGAGGAATACATAACACTTCGCAAATCATATTACATCTTACCATGAAACATAGAAATGAGATGCGATATCGCGTTTTAAGAAGCATTAAAACACTATTGCTTCGATACCTAGACATCTGCAGACGCTATATCCTAGCAAGGAAGTGTCGCATTTACGTTCATTTGAAGTGTAGACGAGGAATACTTGATACTTCGCAAATCATATTATATCTTACCATGAAACATAGAAATGAGATGCGAAATCGCGTTTTAAGAATTATAAGAACTCTATTGCTACGATACGTAGACATCTGCAAACGCTACTTCCTTGCAAGGAAGTGTCGCATTTACATTCATTTGAAGTGTAGACGAGGAATACATAACACTTCTCAAATCATATTATATCTTACCATGAAACATAGAAATGAGATGCGATATCGCATTTTAAGAAGCATTAGAACTAAATTGCTACGATAGGTAGACATCTGCAATCGCTATTTCCTTGCAAGGAAGTGTCGCATTTACATTCATTTGAAGTGTAGGCGAGGAATACATAACACTTCGCAATGAATATTACATCTTATCATGACATATAGAATTGAGATGCGATATCTTGTTTTAAGAAGCATTTACCTCTATTGCTACGATACGTAGACATCTGCAAACGCTAGTTCCTAGCAAGGAAGTCTCGCATTTACATTCATTTGAAGTATAGGCGAGGAATACATAACACTTCGCAAATAATATTACATCTTACCATGAAACATAGAAATAAGATGCGATATCGCGTTTTAAGAAGCATTAGAACTCTATTGCTACGATACCTAGACATCTGCAGACGCTATTTCCTTGCAAGGTAGTGTCGCATTTACATTCATTTGAAGTATAAACGAGGAATACATGATACTTTGCAAATCATATTATATCTTACCATGAAACATAGAAATGAGATGCGATATCGTGTTTTAAGAAGCATTAGAACACTACTGCTACGATAGGTAGACATCTGCAAACGCCATTTCCTAGCGAGGAAGTGTCGCATTTATATTCATTTGAAGTGTAGGCGAGAAATACATAACACTTCGCAATGAATATTATATCTTATCATGAAACATAGATATCAGATGCAATATCTCGTTTTAGGAAGCATTTGAACTCTATTGCTTCGATACGTAGACATCTGCAAACGCTATTTCCTTGCAAGGAAGTGTCACATTTACATTCATTTGAAGTGTAGACGACGAATACATAACACTTCGCAAATCATATTATATCTTACCATGAAACATAGAAATGAGATGCGACATCGCGTTCTAAGAAGCATTAGAACACTACTGCTACGATAGGTAGACATCTGCAAACGACATTTCCTAGCGAGGAAGTGTCGCATTTATATTCATTTGAAGTGTAGGCGAGAAATACATAACACTTCGCTATGAATATTACATCTTATCATGAAACATAGAATTGAGATGCGATATCTTGTTTTAAGAAGCATTTGAACACTATTGCTTCGATACGTAGACATCTGCAAACGCTATTTCCTAGCAAGGAAGTGTCGCATTTATATCCATTTGAATCGTAGACGAGGAATGCATAACACTTCGCAATGAATATTATATCTTATCATGAAACATAGATATGAGATGCGATATCGCGTTTTAAGAATCATATGAACTCTATTGCTACGATACGTAGACATCTGCAGACGCTATTTCCTAGCCAGGAAGTGTCGCATTTACGTTCATTTGAAGTGTAGACGAGGAATACTTGATACTTCGCAAATCATATTATATCTTACCATGAAACATAGAAATGAGATGCGAAATCGCGTTTTAAGAATTATAAGAACTCTATTGCTACGATACGTAGACATCTGCAAACGCTACTTCCTTGCAAGGAAGTGTCGCATTTACATTCATTTGAAGTGTAGACGAGGAATACATAACACTTCGCAATGAATATAACATCCTATCATGAAACATAGTATTAAGATGCGATATCTTGTTGTAGGAAGCATTTGAACTCTATTGCTTCGATACGTGGACATCTGCAAACGCTATTTCCTTGCAAGGAAGAGTCGCATTTACATTCATTTGAAGTGTAGACGAGGAATACATGATACTTCGCAAGTCATATTATATCTTACCATGAAACATAGAGATGAGATGCGATATCGAGTTTTAAGAAGCATTTGAACACTATTTCTTCGATACGTAGACATCTGCAAACGCTATTTCCTTGCAAGGAAGTGTCGCATTTACATTCATTTGTAGTGTAGACGAGGAATACATGACACTTCGCAAATCATATTATATCTTACCATGAAACATAGAAATGAGATTCGATATGGTGTTTTAAGTAGCATTAGAAAGCTATTGCTACGATACGTAGACATCTGCAAACGCTATTTCCTTGCAAGGAAGTGTCGCATTTACATTCATTTGTAGTGTAGACGAGGAATACATGACACGTCGCAAATCATATTATATCTTACCATGAAACATAGAAATGAGATTCGATATCGCGTTTTGAGTAGCATTAGAAAGCTGTTGCTACGATACGTAGACATCTGCAAACGCTATTTCCTTGCAAGGAAGTGCGCATTTACATTTAGTTGATGTGTAGACGAGGAATACATAACACTTCGCAAATCATATTATATCTTACCATGAAACATAGAAATGAGATGCGATATCGCGTTTTAAGAATCATATGAACTCTATTGCTACGAGACGTAGACATCTGCAATCGCTATTTCCTTGCAAGGAAGTGTCGCATTTACATTCATTTGAAGCGTAGAGGAGGAATGCATAACACTTCGCAATGAATATTATATCTTATCAGGAAACATAGATATGAGATGCAATATCTCGTTTTAAGAAGCATTTGAACTCTATTGCTTCGATACGTAGACATCTGCAAACGCTATTTCCTTGCAAGGAAGTGTCGCATTTACATTCATTTGAAGTGTAGACGAGGAATACATAACACTTCGCAAATCATGTTATATCTTACCATGAAACATAGAAATGAGATGCGATATCGCGTTTTAAGAATCATATGAACTCTATTGCTACGAGACGTAGACATCTGCAATCGCTATTTCCTTGCAAGGAAGTGTCGCATTTACATTCATTTGAAGTGTAGACGAGGAATACATAACACTTCGCAAATCATATTATATTTTACCATGAAACATAGAAATGAGATGCGATATCGCGTTTTAAGAAGCATTAGAACTCTATTGCTACGATACCTAGACATCTGCAGACGCTATTTCCTAGCAAGGAAGTGTCGCAATTACATTCATTTGAAGTGTAGACGAGGAATACATGATACTTCGCAAATCATATTATATCTTACCATGAAACATAGAAATGAGATGCGATATCGCGTTTTAAGAATCATAAGAACTCTATTGCTACGATACGTAGACATCTGCAAACGCTATTTCCTTGCAAGGAAGTGTAGCATTTACATTCATTTGAATCGTAGACGAGGAATGCATAACACTTCGCAATGAATATTATATCTTATCATGAAACATAGATATGAGATGCAATATCTCGTTTTAAGAAGCATTTGAACTCTATTGCTTCGATACGTAGATATCTGCAAACGCAATTTCCTTACAAGGAAGTGTCGCATTTACATTAATTTGAAGTGTAGACGAGGAATACATAACACTTCGCAAATCATATTACATCTTACCATGAAACATAGAAATGAGATGCGATATCGCGTTTTAAGAAGCATTAAAACACTATTGCTTCGATACCTAGACATCTGCAGACGCTATATCCTAGCAAGGAAGTGTCGCATTTACGTTCATTTGAAGTGTAGACGAGGAATACTTGATACTTCGCAAATCATATTATATCTTACCATGAAACATAGAAATGAGATGCGAAATCGCGTTTTAAGAATTATAAGAACTCTATTGCTACGATACGTAGACATCTGCAAACGCTACTTCCTTGCAAGGAAGTGTCGCATTTACATTCATTTGAAGTGTAGACGAGGAATACATAACACTTCTCAAATCATATTATATCTTACCATGAAACATAGAAATGAGATGCGATATCGCATTTTAAGAAGCATTAGAACTAAATTGCTACGATAGGTAGGCATCTGCAATCGCTATTTCCTTGCAAGGAAGTGTCGCATTTACATTCATTTGAAGTGTAGGCGAGGAATACATAACACTTCGCAATGAATATTACATCTTATCATGACATATAGAATTGAGATGCGATATCTTGTTTTAAGAAGCATTTGACCTCTATTGCTACGATACGTAGACATCTGCAAACGCTATTTCCTAGCAAGGAAGTCTCGCATTTACATTCATTTGAAGTATAGGCGAGGAATACATAACACTTCGCAAATAATATTACATCTTACCATGAAACATAGAAATAAGATGCGATATCGCGTCTTAAGAAGCATTAGAACTCTATTGCTACGATACCTAGACATCTGCAGACGCTATTTCCTTGCAAGGAAGTGTCGCATTTACATTCATTTGAAGTATAAACGAGGAATACATGATACTTTGCAAATCATATTATATCTTACCATGAAACATAGAAATGAGATGCGATATCGTGTTTTAAGAAGCATTAGAACACTACTGCTACGATAGGTAGACATCTGCAAACGCCATTTCCTAGCGAGGAAGTGTCGCATTTATATTCATTTGAAGTGTAGGCGAGAAATACATAACACTTCGCAATGAATATTATATCTTATCATGAAACATAGATATCAGATGCAATATCTCGTTTTAGGAAGCATTTGAACTCTATTGCTTCGATACGTAGACATCTGCAAACGCTATTTCCTTGCAAGGAAGTGTCACATTTACATTCATTTGAAGTGTAGACGACGAATACATAACACTTCGCAAATCATATTATATCTTACCATGAAACATAGAAATGAGATGCGACATCGCGTTCTAAGAAGCATTAGAACACTACTGCTACGATAGGTAGACATCTGCAAACGACATTTCCTAGCGAGGAAGTGTCGCATTTATATTCATTTGAAGTGTAGGCGAGAAATACATAACACTTCGCTATGAATATTACATCTTATCATGAAACATAGAATTGAGATGCGATATCTTGTTTAAAGAAGCATTTGAACACTATTGCTTCGATACGTAGACATCTGCAAACGCTATTTCCTAGCAAGGAAGTGTCGCATTTATATCCATTTGAATCGTAGACGAGGAATGCATAACACTTCGCAATGAATATTATATCTTATCATGAAACATAGATATGAGATGCGATATCGCGTTTTAAGAATCATATGAACTCTATTGCTACGATACGTAGACATCTGCAGACGCTATTTCCTAGCCAGGAAGTGTCGCATTTACATTCATTTGAAGTGTAGACGAGGAATACACAACACTTCGCAAATCATATTATATCTTACCATGAAACATAGAAATGAGATGCGATGTCTCGTTTTAAGAAGCATTAGAAATCTATTGCTACGACACGTAGACATCTGCAAACGCCATTTCCTAGCGAGGAAGTGTCGCATTCACATTCATTTGAAGTGTAGGCGAGGAATACATAACACTTCGCAATGAATATAACATCCTATCATGAAACATAGAATTAAGATGCGATATCTTGTTGTAGGAAGCATTTGAACTCTATTGCTTCGATACGTGGACATCTGCAAACGCTATTTCCTTGCAAGGAAGAGTCGCATTTACATTCATTTGAAGTGTAGACGAGGAATACATGATACTTCGCAAGTCATATTATATCTTACCATGAAACATAGAGATGAGATGCGATATCGAGTTTTAAGAAGCATTTGAACACTATTGCTTCGATACGTAGACATCTGCAAACGCTATTTCCTTGCAAGGAAGTGTCGCATTTACATTCATTTGTAGTGTAGACGAGGAATACATGACACTTCGCAAATCATATTATATCTTACCATGAAACATAGAAATGAGATTCGATATGGTGTTTTAAGTAGCATTAGAAAGCTATTGCTACGATACGTAGACATCTGCAAACGCTATTTCCTTGCAAGGAAGTGTCGCATTTACATTCATTTGTAGTGTAGACGAGGAATACATGGACACGTCGCAAATCATATTATATCTTACCATGAAACATAGAAATGAGATTCGATATCGCGTTTTGAGTAGCATTAGAAAGCTGTTGCTACGATACGTAGACATCTGCAAACGCTATTTCCTTGCAAGGAAGTGCGCATTTACATTTAGTTGATGTGTAGACGAGGAATACATAACACTTCGCAAATCATATTATATCTTACCATGAAACATAGAAATGAGATGCGATATCGCGTTTTAAGAAGCATTAGAACACTATTGCTACGATAGGTAGACATTTGCAAACGCTATTTCCTAGCAAAGAAGTCTCGCATTTACATTCATTTGAAGTATAGGCGAGGAATACATAACACTTCGCAAATAATATTACATCTTACCATGAAACATAGAAATGAGATGCGATATCGCGTTTTAAGAAGCATTAGAACACTATTGCTACGATAGGTAGACATTTGCAAACGCTATTTCCTAGGAAAGAAGTCTCGCATTTACATTCATTTGAAAGTAATAGGCGAGGAATACATAACACTTCGCAAATAATATTACATCTTACCATGAAACATAGAAATGAGATGCGATATCGCGTTTTGAGAAGCATTAGAACTCTATTGCTACGATACCTAGACATCTGCAGACGCTATTTCCTAGCAAGGAAGTGTCGCATTTACATTCGTTTGAAATGTAGACGAGGAATACATGATACTTCGCAAATCATATTATATCTTACCATGAAACATAGAAATGAGATGCGATATCGTGTTTTAAGAAGCATTAGAACACTACTGCTACGATAGGTAGACATCTGCAAACGCCATTTCCTAGCGAGGAAGTGTCGCATTTATATTCATTTGAAGTGTAGGCGAGAAATACATAACACTTCGCAATGAATATTATATCTTATCATGAAACATAGATATCAGATGCAATATCTCGTTTTAGAAGCATTTGAACTCTATTGCTTCGATACGTAGACATCTGCAAACGCTATTTCCTTGCAAGGAAGTGTCACATTTACATTCATTTGAAGTGTAGACGACGAATACATAACACTTCGCAAATCATATTATATCTTACCATGAAACATAGAAATGAGATGCGACATCGCGTTCTAAGAAGCATTAGAACACTACTGCTACGATAGGTAGACATCTGCAAACGACATTTCCTAGCGAGGAAGTGTCGCATTTATATTCATTTGAAGTGTAGGCGAGAAATACATAACACTTCGCTATGAATATTACATCTTATCATGAAACATAGAATTGAGATGCGATATCTTGTTTTAAGAAGCATTTGAA